>NC_092870.1:10223133-10225682 GCF_032062135.1 Pyxicephalus adspersus | reverse complement strand
GCCCCTCTGCTAACAGAGACCCTGTCCTGGGTGGAGGCACTGCCAACTTTATTATTATCCTCACTCTTCCACATAGCGAAGGCCCAGGATCCTCTCTGTTATCTACAGGTTAGCGCCATAGCCTGGTTTGTGAGGGTCATTTACATGACCCCCCCATACATAATAGGGCTACATGTGCATTTGGAAGTTGTGTCTGCTTGACCATCAGTTTTATTTTAAATATCTTTTTTTGCTTGACTGTCAGTTTTGTTTTAAACAGCTTTTTTTTTTCCTTGCTGACCTCCAAGGGGGAGCCGTCAAGGCTTCACAGGTGATTTAAGTTCCTGGGGCACTCATTTTGAGCTTGCTCACTGTTAGGCTTGTGAAACAAGTGGACTTTTAATCAAGTGGAGTTCGAAAAAACAGGAGGCTGATATTGTGCCTGTTTGGTTGTTTGGTTGTGTTTGCTTGACGGTCAGTTTTGTTTTAAATAGCTTTTTTTGCTTGACGGTCAGTTTTGTTTTAAATAGCTTTTTTTGCTTGACTGTCAGTTTTGTTTTAAACAGCTTTTCTTTTTCCTTGCTGACCTCCAAGGGGGAGCCGTCAAGGCTTCACAGGTGATTTAAGTTTCTGGGGCACTCATTTTGAGCTTGCTCACTGTTTGGCTTGTGAAACAAGTGGACTTTTAATCAAGTGGAGTTAGAAAAACACGAGTTAAATCCTTATAGTAACCACAAACTGTAAGTAAACTGTGAGTAATCTCCTTGTAAACAAACATTGTAACTGGGAAAATGAGTGGTAGCAAGGTGGAAAGTTTGGTTCAGTGCACAGTCTGTCACATGTATGCACAAATGGAGCAACAGCTCCTAGGTGAATAACGCTGTGACAGATGTGAGCAAGTCGCCTTTCTGGTATCTCGCATTGGAGAGCCTGAATTGGAGAAGCGCATTGCAACACTGAAATCACTGGATCACCTTGAGAGGGGTTTCCTGCTCACTGAGCAGGCAGTTAATGGCTTAGACGTGGAGGGTGAAGAGGTTAATCAGGATGAGCATGTAGGGAGTTGGGTTAGTGTAACTGGAGGGAGTGGTAGGGGCTCCCAGAAAAGGCAGGCCACCCCTGTGTTTGAGCACCCCAACATGTTTGGAAAGTTATGTGAAGATGTGCAGGTGGCAGACCCAGTGGTGGCAACTCTAGATGTTACTGCTACCCCTAACAGCCGGGAGAGCAGCACATGTAGTAGTGGTGGGGAGGGAAATGCAGGAAGGAAAAGACAATTGGTAGTCATGGGGGATTCTATCATGAGGAGGACTGATAGAATAGTTTGTCGCCCGGATCCCTTCCACGGAATGGTTTGCTGTCTCCCTGGTGCCAGGGTCCGGCATGTGGTAGATCGAGTGAACAAACTACTGGAAGGGGCTGGACACGACCCAGCTGTCTTAGTCCATGTTGGAACCAATGTCAATATAAATAGAAAATGGAGGATCCTTAAAAATCAGTTTAGGGAACTAGGTTTCAAGCTGAAGAAAAGGACCTTAAAGGCTATATTCTTTAGAATATTGCCTGTGCCATGCACAACACTGGAAAGGCAGAGGGAGCTTAGGCAGCTAAACGCATGGCTTAAGTCCTGGTGTAAAAAATGGAAGGGTTTGGGTTCATAGAACACTGGGCTGACTTTTCATTGGGGTACAACCTGTATGCCAGAGATGGCTTGCACCTAAATGAAAGGGGGTCTGCTGTGCTAGGGGAAACATTTAGGGGAATGGTGGAGGGATATTTAAAATAGGACAGAGGGGGCGGGACAGTCAAATAAGGTGGCAGAAAGGTTAGTCAGGGGTCAGACACTAGTAGAGGGTGGATTGGGGATAGTTGGGGGGAGGATTATTGATAATTGTAAGGAGCTTCCCATGTTACAAACAAACATTGGATTGTGCAGTACTGGTTGTACTGAAAAACAAAATGATTTGGCAAACAATGATTGTAAAAGCAGCAATGGTTTAAAGTGCCTGTTCACCAATGCTAGAAGTCCAGCAAACAAGATAGGGGAGTTGGAAGCATTAATGAGTGATGAGGATTTTGACTTAGCTGGTATTGCTGAATCCTGGCTTTGTTCTTCACATGACTGGGCTGTCAATATTCCTGGTTATATTCTCTTTCGTAAAGACAGAGTCAAACGAAAGGGTGATGGTGTCTGTCTGTATGTGAGAAGTGATCTAAAATGTGAATGTGAAAGAAGAAATTGCGGAGGGAACAAGCGATGAGGTTGAGGCATTATCGGTGGAGTTGAATGTGGGGTTGAAAAACACAACCTAGCTGGACCTAGTTCTTTCTAACAATGCAGGGCTTATAACAAATGTGCATATAAAAGAGAAACTGGGTAGCAGTGACCATAATATGATTTAATTTAATGTAAGCTATAAACAGGAAGCAAAAACAGGAAAGATAAAAATATTTAATTCTAAGAGAGCAAATTTTCAATTATTAAGGACGGCTCTCTGTGACTTGGACTGGGAGACAATATTGTCCTCAAAGAACACAGAACAGAAATGGGAATGTTTCAAGTCTGTTCT
>NC_092870.1:10193878-10221586 GCF_032062135.1 Pyxicephalus adspersus | reverse complement strand
TGTATAAATATATAAATGGTCCATATAGAGAACTCTCTTCCCCATTATTCACTTTGAGATCATTACAAAGAACAAGAGGTCACTCTTTGCGTCTGGAGGAAAAGAAGTTTAAGCTGCGGATAAGGAAGGGATTATTTACAGTAAGGTTTGTGAAAGTGTGGAATTGGCTCCTTCAGGAATTGGTTTCAGCAACTACTATAGATTGCTTTAAGAAAAAGCTGGATGATTTCTAGAAGCACAGAATATTACTGGGTATAAAGGCTTTAAAGTAAAAATAACAGTGACTGTTCATCCAGGGAACATCCCATTGCCTCATGGAATCAGGAAGGAATTTTTTTCCACTGTTGAAGCAAATTGTACCAGGGTTTTTTTGCCTTCCTCTGGACCAACTATGTCTTATAGGGTTTTATATCTGGGATATGCTTATTTCCCTAGTGGTTGAACTTGATGGACTTATGTCTTTTTTTAACCTAACCTACTATGTAACTATATACCTTTGGCAGAGTAGGAAGTAATGGTTTCAACCGAATAACAATAGGCCATGTCCTGCCAGGCTGGTATTATGACTGGGTATGTAGTAATATTCCGAACAATAACAACATCCACTCTAGAATATTTAAAACGATAGTCTTTCTTTTCAGGTATTATCTCCCAGCTGTTCTTTGTAGCCATTTTGGTAACAGTCTCTAGCAGGAAAAAGCTTCCATTTGCCCCTAGTAAGATTTGTACATAAACCCGTAGGTTTCTCACTTCTCTTGGTGCAATCTCTATTGAACGCCAGGGATTCCGTACACTTCCTCCAGGAAGATCAGGACCAAACATTTGACATATATCCTACAATTCTGGAGCTACAGGTAGAGCAGCCTGTGGAACCCCTTCCTGTGGCTGAAGAAAACGTATAAAAGCAGCCTCCACAGCTTCACCATTGGAGCCCACAATCATAGGTGCTGACTCATTTCCCCCAGGTGGGGGGCTCACATAAGTGATTACCTTGAGTCCTTATCAGAGACCACACCGGGAATGCAAAGTTCCACTTCTAGACAACCATCCATAAAAAGATGATTTTCTCCCTCACCATAAACAAGCATATTGTTCACACATTGCAAGGGAAGATGGCTTAAGTGTTGTTGGTAGAAAGACCGGTATATGATTGTTAACTGAGACCTAGTGTCAAATAGAGCAGTTGTGGGTACATTATTAACAAATAGTTTGAATGTGCATCTGCGGCCTACCCCACGTAATTTAATGAACTTTTTCTTTGTAGCTTTCTCTGTTTTTTCTACTCAACTGTCAAACTTTACTGTGCTCTTCGAGTCTGTCAGCAGGCAATGGACACTGATGAACAGTATGGCCTTCCTGTCCACAGCAGAAACACTTATTTGGAAAAAGAGGCTTATTGCTAGACACATTCCTGTCAATAGATGGAGCTGTAGACTGCAGGGGTTTACTAGGCTATTTGGTCTTAGCAATTGTTTCACTCTCCTGCTCATCCAGAGAAGTCACTTTAGTTTTATTCTTAGTTGAAGTAGTGAAGCGGATATCAGCCTCTTGTTTCTTTACCTCTGTCAAATTTTCGTGAAAGTAAAGTCTTTCTCAAAATAATTCTGAGGACTGGCGACATAGGGTGATGGGGTAACATTCCCTTACAACATTCCCTTATTTGTCAACATCTGCAGGGGGGATCACCTTTTCAGTTAGCAATCTCCCTAGAAGTACCTCTAGCCTTCTCACAAATACAGAAACAGCCTCTCCCTCTTAGTGCTTTGTCTGTTTAAAGTCAGCAAGCATTTGATCAGGATCATGGTACAGTTAATAAGCATCTGTCAGAACATTAATATAATCCTGAGCAGTGGTACTCACATGAGTGTCCTTGTATACTCTAACAATAGTAGATGCGGGCGTTCGGAAGCTTTCCATAATGCGTTGTTTTTTCTTTTCCTCCGAGCAAGTCTATTCCTCCATTACTTGTTGTGCAAAATCTTTCCATTCCTCAAAGCTTTCCTCACCAACAGTAACAGGTAGTACTCCTGAAAAAGTCTTTAACTTGCGATGAGAATCAGCATAAAGATTTTGAGATATAACTTCAGTGACCTTTAACAACAAATGCTCAAGATTGGTCTCCTGCTTAGTGACTGTATCAGACACTGTATCAATGTCTTCTGTAGAAACACACAAATTCAATGGTTCACACTTTACAGGCAGGGCTGGCAGCTTTCTCCTCACTGAAGGTGAAATTAGTGGAAAAACTATAGCACATCCGACATCTTCAGCCCCTTTGGGGTAGATACAAAAGGGACCTTTAACTGGATTTAGACCCACCTCACTGAGACATAGGTATTGGGTATAGAGCTCATATCCATCATCATCCTCTCTTTTATCCACAAGAGATGCATGCTGCAGAGTTTCATTAGCTTTTAGTGCCTCCTGTAGTCTGTGGGTGCTCACAGATATAGGTACACAAGATACAGCAAAGGTACTTTTATGTGACAATCCCTCCTCCTGGGCCCACTCCCTCACAGCTTCTGTAGATAACAGTGGCATGGTAACACAATACTGTCCTGATCCAAGATAATCTCAGCAGTGCCTCCAAATGTAGCCCTATTCTGACCCCCTCTGCAGGCTACTGATGTGTTGTGGGCAACCTATGTGGAAGAACAGGAGCAGAGCCTTTACTTTATCTGTGGAAACAGGATGAAATATCTCATAAGCACAGTGCCTCCACTCAATTGGGTCTTGTGAGTAGCAAGTGCAGTCCCAGTTGAGAATAGTATACTCAGAGACAATAATCCACACTGTATTAGCAGAAAGAGTCTCTGTATTGAATAGTAACAACATATAAAATCTAGTGTAACGTCCAATTTTGCAATCTTTAAACAGCAGCAGAGTAAACATGTTCAAGTCCGTTCAGTATGTCTCAGTGAGAGGATTGTGCCATAACTTACAGTCTGAAGTTTTACTTTCTCTGCACATACAACAGGATCTGAGTCTCTCACTCTCCGGACCTTGTCCTTCCCAAGGGCTTACCCAAGAATCCCTGCCCCAGGCTAGGTACTGATAACCTCATCCCCAGAGTGCAGAGGGCACAGCAGCCATCTTGCAACATGGCAAAACACACACTGCAGTAATTATCATAGAATACATTAATAATAAACAGGCAGTACAATTACTACATGCTGCACATACAATACCGTATTTAATGAGCAAAATTAGGTTAAGAACCAACAGAACAACTGTTCCTTTCTTTGAAAAATTTTAATTTTTTTTGAGTTTTCAAATAATAAACAAAACAACAAACATAAAGGAATAGAGTGTAAGTAGACAACTAAGAAACATACAATAAAACTGTAACAATATAATAATAGCCAGGGTTAGGTAGTATATAAATAACTCCAACAAGGATTACAGCAAAGCACAGATTCCTCTCGGGAGGCTTATTCTATATACCACATCTTGTGTAATATACAATTCCAATAATATCTTGAGCTAACCCAGAGATTTCTTGGTGAATCAGACAAGGGAAGGCAAGAAGAAAAGAAAATGAAAGGTGGGGGAAGAAAAAAAAAGAGGGGAGAGGATACTAGAGGAATGTAGAACAGATGGTAAATATATGACTATTAATTAGAGGGAGTTCCCGAAGTTACCCTCGAGGGAATAATAGGAGGAGTTACATTGGAAGGGGCTGGCTGAAAATTAGCAGCCACATGTTAAAACATATTAGTGGCTAATAGCAGATATGAGTCCCATGGGGCCCAGATTGCTGTGAATTTGTCATATCTATCATAAATCCTGGCTGTAAGGTGTTCCATAAGCTGGACTTCTTTTATTCTAGCATATAAGTCTATTAGGCCAGGAGGTGAGGTAGATTTCCAATGTCTAGCATTAAGACACCTGGCTGCGGTGAGTATGTGACACCCTAGTTTTCTATTCAGCTTAGTGAGATTGGAAATAGGAAGGCCCAGCAGATGAGAACTACATTGAGCGACATAGGTATTTCCAGAATCTCTGAGAGAAGGTTGTTGACTTTTGCCCAATGGGGCCCAATGAGCGGACAGGACCAGAAAATATGATACAAAGTGCCAATCTCCATACCACATCTCCAACACATAATGCTTGCATTAGGAAAAATCGCATGCAGTTTATTTGGAAGAAAATACCATCTCATAATTATTTGGTATGCATTTTGTTTATATATAGTGCAAATTGAAATCCTACTGGTACTATCCCAAATGATTCTCCGGATTTCAAGAGGTTAACCATGGAGTAATAGTAAGAGAAAAAAATGCATAATGAACACCATACATTGATTATGAAAAAACCTGAGCATCCTCCAGGGGCATAGAGTAGAAGAAGGAGAGAGAAGGTCAGTACACAGGAAAAAACCTAAAAAAGGGTAACAGAAAAAAATACAAAAAAAACAAACAGACATAAAGGCATGAGGTAGGGGTAGCCGAGAATCCTCTGTAGGTATCACATCCTTGTCCAAAGGTCTATCTGGAAACAAAAAAAAAAATACCAGAGACCAAAAACAAGCATGGACAAGGAGGAAATCCCAATGGGAGGCATAGGAGGGGGGGGGCGAACAAACAAAATGGTGTCCAGCATTAGGGGGAGTATACCTAGGAGAAAGAGTAAATACAGCCAGAACACCTTTTTAGCATAAGATCCCCCCCCCCCCCAGCCTGCAAAAACAAAACCATACATCTAAGTAAATTATCCAGGACCGGGCAAAATAAAGCAAAGCAACGTATAACATGACTGAAGATCAATACAACCAAACATAGAGCTTGAGAGCACATGTTTGGGAATCATAGGAACCCCAAAGAATCCCATCAAGTAAAAGGATATAAGAGTCCTCTTGTTGCATTCAAGACAGTTAAGTGTGTGAAGACTCAGGGCAAAAGGGGTTGTTTGCGAATGGAGAAAAGCCATTGATGGCAAGAGTCTTGAAGTTGTAAGACCTTGGTTTACGTACCTTGTAAGTCATCATATATTGTAACCACTCTACCTGCCAGATTCTGGAGGTCTGTACGTAGGATGCAAATTTCTTCCCTAATGGCTTCTTTAACCTTCTGTACTAGAAGGCGAAAATCATCTTTAGTGGGGAGGTGCTGTACATACGCTTGCCAGGAATTAGCACTAATAGGTAGAGTGGGCTGAAGGATCAGCAGGTTGCGGTCGTGAGGAACCCAGGGGGGGCCAGTGGAGGGCGTTCCACATAAGGAGGTTCTACGACCCGCTTGTATTTGAGTAAGGGTGGCAAGTGACCTTGTTTGTACTCCAGTGAGAGAGTCAGGTAAAACACAATCAGAAAGGGTCCCCTGTGAGGGACTCAACCTTGGTGCCCGTAGAGGGGGTCCATCTGTGTGTCCAGCATGTCCCAAGATGGTGGCAGCAGCATAATTACGCTGGGGCAGAGGGTTGACAAATGGAGAATCCCCATTAGCATTGCTGGTGCAGCAGGCTTCTTTAGTCACAGTCTGTGTATTTCATGTAGAGCTGGCAGCGTGTCCAGGATCATCCGAGGAACTGGGGGGGGGGGGAAACCCCGCAAGTCCCGCGGGGTGAGCAGGGGATCAAAAATTGCCTGGTGCAAAGAAGACAGGAGAGCCTTCTGGAGCCAGTTCTTGCAGGAGGTAAGGCAGCTGTGTAGGAGCCTGGTCAGGAGGTAGAGGAGCCAGCAGCCGAGGAGGCGCCACGTAGACCGGCACGATCTTAGCTCCCTGAGTCACGCCAGAAGACTCAGGGACTAAAAAGGATCTTAATAAGGATTGAGAGGACGGGATAGCGTACCTCTTGCTCCCAGAGGCAGCAGTACCCCTCTGCCTTCGTTGCTTGGTCATAAAAACAGCTGTGGTGTAGGTCCATTCAGGTCCCTGTCCAGCCCACGCCCCCTCAACTGTTCCTTTCTAAGAGTGCTTGACCCTGCTTGTGAGCTTGTGGTTTGATGTTGTGTTTGGCAACCTGGACCTCCTTCCATTACCATCAGGTGTGTTAGAATAAGTACGCAACTCAGCTGGACAATTAATTAACAACCTGTTTGGACAGCAAGTGGAAGTGTGTTTGTATACAATAGGGCTAAGATCAGGCAGCACAGCACAATGACAACAAACCTATAACACTACTACAAATGAACAGAGGAGTTGTGTGGCAGCAAATCAATATGAGTGCAAATGTCAGACTATTAAAAAACATCAAAGAAATATAAAACCATGACAAATTATTCATAAAAGGAATATGTACATAATACATTCAAATACCAATATGTGACAATGTGACTTTAAGAATGGGACAAAGGCAAACAGGGGTTCAAGTACCAGTTTGTAGTGGAAACCTTGCATGTATTTGTACTCAATATTTGTGGAAAAAATGACAAAACATTGCTGAAGAATTGCTAAACAACAGAAACCGTAATTAGAAACCAGGCACAAAAACATTGCAGCACCAGATGAAGCTAACAATAATGAAGATTACAAAAAGTCACATCGATGCATACCATCCAAGCATACTTACTTGATTAACCCCCCTGGCACTCAAATTCTGTCCGTATTTTCATGCAAAAAGCGTTACATTGTTTTGCATGGAAATTTATTTTACATTGTAGGCTAATAATTCTTAGGCATAGCTCACCGAAATATGTCCAATATTTAATAAATTTAATAATAAACTTAGAATAAAAAAAAACTCAAAAATCTTTTTAAAAAAAGGGTGCATAAAAATAGTGAAACCTGTAAGAAGTTCATCCTCTCCAGATCAAATTGAGTGACATCAAACTTGGAATTTGACTTGGCATGGCTGCTGTCCAGCTCTGACATAAAGGTTACACTTGAGGGCAGGTTTGGTGGGGGTTCAGCATCAATGGTAGACACATCACATTTTTAGTTGCTTGTAAATGTTCTCACACTCTGCAACAAAGAAACTTCTGAACTCCAAACGCTGTACAGAACCCCTTGTGATTTGAGATCAGGTTTGTCACAAATCTCATCCTGTGGAGGCAGGATTCTTCCCTTCAGTTGATGTTGTTTTCAAGGGAAATGTAGGTGGCTTCTTAGCCTCAGTGATGCGTGTTCTAGGAAAGCAGATGATTCTTCGGAGACTACTGCAGATTCTCTTCTCACCAAAGCCCTATTGTATTTAATGCAACTGTTATTGGAAACCGTTTACGTTTGGGATCTGATGACAATATGTTAAACATACACTTAGACCAAACACTTTATTACCCCCTGTGGTGCCCTGCAAGCTGCATAAAATTACCTCTCCCCACCATTGTACACATTCCACTCCAGACACTTGGTAGTCTTTTCTGGCATTTTGGGGAATTTGGCCTTTGTATTTACTCTCCAAAGACCAGAAACAGAACAAACCACCAGAAAATTTCCCTGTTGACGTCAGTGGTTTCAGTTTTGGGAAATGTTGAATCCTAAATATCTAGATCAGTTCAGTCGAAAGGCCCTGAAAGGAGCTGAGAGATTTTGCTGATTCTTGTAGTTAATTTTTTTTTGTGCTTTTGTTATGTTTTGTAGATGATTGAATTATGTTGAAACTAGTTGTACTCTTCCGTCCGCTTCCCCTCTTTTTACCTTGAAACTCTTCCTTTCTTCCCTACGGCCATATATCTGTTATTTTGACAAAAATATCTTGTTCTAAGAGAACCACAAGGACATCTGTCATGTCTGCTAATTGTCTGTAGTCATGTGATCATGCACTGATCATGCCTTTGAACTGTTATATAAACTGTGTGCAAACAATAAAGTTTTGAGGACCACGGTAATCCGCGATCGATGGCCGCGCGTACTTTTGCGCTTCCAGCGAGCGCGGATTATATTGATGAATCAGGGGCATTAGGTTGCATGTGTTCCATTCTTCTAGCGCTGTAAACAGAAGCTATTATAAAGAGGGAAAAATTGATCTGTGATCGATAGGAGATCGCCTTAACAGTTTGGCGTCAGAAGTGGGATATCGACCTACCTTAAAAAGACCAGGATCAGGTAAGTAGAAATTTTCTTTTCTACCTCTGCCCTCCCCAGTGTCCCTGTAGATATTTTACGAACCTAAGCACTGTGGCAGTGTAGACTCCCTCATAGAAGGACTGGGTTCTTAGTTAAGATTTGGGAAATCGTTTATTGAATTTGTGCACACTGATGGCTTCTGTTTAATGTATAGAGAAATGTATAAAGAAATATTGTATATAAGATAAAGTTGTGTACTAATCTGGTTGCCAAGGTGAGGTTGGGTCAATCCTCACTGTTGTGGTTGCTTCGGGCAAGCAGTAACGTGACCTAAGCTGCGTTTTGGTAAGCGGTCCTGGGAACAGGACGTCAGCGAGCACTGCAGCTACCTGCTGAACTAACTGAACTAACTGAACTAACAATAACTGTGTACAACCATCTGATATTTATACTGTAATTTATACTATGGGGAATTCCAAAGGTAAGGGGAATTCCACAAAGGAGGAACAGAAACAAAAACTCACAGCCATGTCACCCAGTGATGAGGATATTCCTTATAATATTCCAGGGGAAACTCCTGTTGATTTTGTAAATCGCAGAGCGGGAGACTATTACACTGACCCTTTTACATTACATCTGAAAAATGGCACTGACAACTTACAATGCCCTGACCCCTTCCCACTGGAAGGATCATTCTCTAAATTATATATTAGTTGTATCTTAGGAATGTGTCTCAGTAATGGAGACGGATGGGGATATAAATTAGATCCACGAGTTCCTGAGTGGGACCGGCAATACATGAAGGCTTCCGGAGAAGTCTTTGAAAATGTATTGGAAGGATTACCCCCATAAAGAGAAAACTATTGCCCAAATTACACCCCTGTATACACCCTTATATCCACAACTAACAGCAGAAACACAAAGGAGAACACAGGAGGATGAGGATTACAAGCACGGTCTGTCTAATACAGTCCATGCAGCAACAAACCATTACACAGGATTCCCCCTCAGCCCTTCCTCTTCTTACCAAAACAAAGACCAAGCAGTCACAGATATTATTACCACCACCCACTAGTCCTACATCACCCAGCAGCAGCTGTTGTGTACTTAACCCCAAAAACTTATGTGGGATCAAGTGCATAATGAATATGTTAGGATACATGGAGATAGAAAATCAATGGCCACAGCATTAGTGTGCAAACAGAAAGCAGGAGAAACAGTAAGTGATTATGCTCGAAGGTTTAGGTAAGTGTGGAAGGAAGAGGCAGGGCTAGGATTAGGAGGAGATTTGAATGTTGTTTTTACACAGTCACTGATTAATGGATTAATCCCTGGACATGCTAAAACTGCCAAAATGATTATTGATAATTGGAGCATATTACCCCCGCAGGATATAATGGGACAATTGTTAACTAAAGACGAGGCAGGGTGCTTTGAACTACCTAAACCGTCAAAACCCCATGTGCAGGGACTCCATTATTCAGGGAAACCTGGAGGGTACAGAGGAAAAGGTAGAGGCAAAGGAGGTAGACAGGACAGGAATGACAATAGAGGATATGGAAATGTTAGAAGGAATCAAGCATGTTTTACCTGTGGACAGGAAGGTCATTGGGCACACCAACAGTGGGATTCCCGGACTGCACCCCATATACAGCACTCACAAAACCACATATTATTATTATTATTATTATTATTAATATTAAACAGGATTGATATAGCGCCAACATATTACGCAGCGCTGTAGATTAAATAGGGGTAGCAAATGACAGACTAATACAGACAGTGATACAGGAGGAGAGGACCCTGCCCTGAAGATCTTACAATCTAGTAGGTGGGGGAATTCACACACAATAGGAGGAATTTACACACGAATATACCAAAAGCAGTATCCTTTAACTAAAGACAAGGAAGATTCCTTAGCACCCATCATTCAATCTTTCTGCCAGCAAGGCATACTTAAGAAAACCTGCTCTTACAATACTCCAGTAAATCCTGTCAAAAAGCCAGATGGCTCATACTGTTTTACACAGGATCTCAGAGCCATCAATGAGCTGGTTACGCCCCTGACACCAGTCATGTCAGATCTTACTACCATCCTTACAGCAGTACCGCCTGAGACCCAATTTTACAGAGTTATTGATTTGGCCAACGCATTTTTTCCATACCATTATCGCCCGAGACTCAGCCCCTTATGGCTTTCATTTTCATGGGACAGCAGTACACCTGGTGTTGCTTGCCCCAGGGTTTTGTTGACTCACCCGCAGTTTTCTCAATTGCCCTCCAGCAGGTGGTTGCCAACTTTTAGCTGCAGCATGGTTCCACTTTATTGTTATGTACAGTAGCCAGTCGCAGGAGGCATGTCAGAAGGATACTGTTATATTGTTGTATATTGAAGGTGTCGGAGAAAAAAATTCAGTTCTGTCTGCAACAGGTCACATTCTTAGACTGATGAAATGACTAAAGCACATGTGGTGTTAAAAGAATCCGTGACCTCTGCCCCTGCATTGGGAATGCTGAATTTCAATGTACCATTTGTATTGTATGCAAGAGAGAATTGTAAAACCATGTGACCACTCATGTGTCACTGAAATACATAACACATCAACACCACGTTCAGACTTATCCACAACACCCATTTGTATGGGTGTATGTATTTGTAGATGGATCTTGTTCCTGACCCTCTAACAAAACCTATTTAGCTGGATATGCCATGGTACAGCTCCCTGACACAGTCCTTGAAGCCACCCCACTCTCTGTTAACTTTTCCCAAGCCGCAGAATTGATAGCACTCACCAGAGCCTGTGAAATTATGGAAGGAAAAGCTGTAAACATATTCACTGACTCCCGCTATGCTTTTGGAGTCATACATGATTTTGGAGCCATTTGGCAGCGAAGAGGTTTTACCACAGCTGATGGAAAACCCATTCAGCACTCGTTATTAATTTCAAAACTTTTACAAGCCATTCACCTCCCCAATCAAATAGCCATTGTCAAATGTCAAGCACACACTAGTCCCCCAGACACACTTTTGCTCGCCATCCCAGCTTCCACTGAAACCAACACACTTCTAACACAATTACAGTCCTTCGCCACCTCACAGGACATTCTGGGAAAAGGAAGGATTGACCTTAGATTCCTTTGGAATCTGGTCAAAAGGAAGGATAGTAGGGCTGCCCCAAATAGCAGTACACCTCATTGTTTTGATAGTATGGCTACCCCAAATAGCAGTACCCCTCATTGTTTTTCATATCCATGGTATAGGACACAAAAGCATTAAGACCACAACATAAGAAATAAACAAGCGATTTTGTGCCCAGAATTTAAAGGAACATACACAAGCCATACTTTCCCGTTGTTTAACATGTGCTAGAAATAAGAAAGCAGGACAACATGAACATTGGTTACCTCCACAGGGTCCATTTTAAGAGTTACAAATTGACTTCACTTACATGCCAAAGGCTTCCAATGGATGTCAGATAATGTTAGTGGTTACAGACAGATTCAGCAGATGGGTAGAAGCTTTTGTAGTCAGTAAAGAAAATGCAAGGACAGTAGCTAAGATACTATGCAAGGAGATCATCCCCAGATTTGGTTGCCCAGTGAGAATAAGCTCAGACAATGGCACTCCATTTACTTCTAAAGTCACACAGAAGAGTTCAAAAATGATGAACATAGAATGGAAGTTCCACATCCCATATCACCCCCAGAGTGCTGGAGTAGTAGAAAGGATGAATAGGACATTGAAAGACAAACTTAGGAAAGCAACTGGAGGGACATTACATAAATCCAGTTAATAAGCCCCCCCTTGGGCCTAATAACCCCTTATCTTACTACCAGGGATCTTACAACAAATTCAGGATCAATATGTAGCTAAGTTAATTGAAAAATTGAACAGCAACTATAGAGATATCTCTCTCTCTTTTCCTCTCCCTACAGAACAACCGACGCACCCATTCAAGCCCAGAGACGTAGTGTTGGTCACAAGCACAAATCCTTGGATCCGCCCTTTGGACCTCCGGTCACCATGCAAGCCATCACTAGAACAGCCGTACTGACCAGTGGAGGACCCACCTGGATACACGCCTCAAGAGTGAAAAAGGCACCACCGATCCAGCGCCAGGATGATGCTTCTTGATCCACAAGTACCAGCCCGGATGCTTGTCTGCAGTTTTGGAGCCCTGATCATCATATTCTGCCTTGTTTGGGTCACAACAACTTGCCACTATCACCCTCAAGATTTGCCCTTCATTTGTCTCCAATCAAGCCATAGCCTAAAGAATGACTCTACCCTGTCTATGCACCGGCGAGGATTTGAGTATAGCGATTGGACTGACTTCCGTGGTAACATATGAGAACGTCTTGCCAAAGAAATATATAATAGCTCTAGTTTTTGCTTATCTGATATGCATAGTACTCAAGATATGTTAACTTCTTGTTTGATTGCTGTCTCCACTCCAGTCAGCATACTGCTTAAAGTCTAGCAATATCTACAATGACACTGATGTTACTGAAAGTGATATACGTTTATCTCATAACCTGTATAACTTTTGCAACAACTGTAAAAGCTATGATTCCCCAGGAAAAATTTATGATATTTACACATACTATAAATATTACCCAGGGAGATGTATGATAACGTATGACTTGTAACCCCTCTGAAATACCCCACTGTAGGATGATAGTACTACGGAAAATCACTCAGCTTCCTCAAGTTATGTATGCCCAAGAACCTGAAGCTGTCTATTTGTATGTAAAGGAACAGAGGTATGAGGTCAAGTAGTTTTCCTTTGTTGAAGGATAAAAAGAGGGAATGAAAGGAGGTGAGGAATTTTGCTGATTCTTGTAGTTAATTATTTTTGTACTTTTGTTATGTTTTATAGATGATTGAATTATGTTGAAACTAGTTGTACTCTTCTTATCAGTAAACTAATGTCTGCTCCCCCCCTTTTTGCCTTGAAACTCTCCATTTCCTCCCTACGGCCATATATCTGTTACTTTGACAAAATATCTTGTTCTAGGAGAACCACAAGAACATCTGGTATGTCTGCTAATTGTCTGTAGTCATGTGATCATGCACTGATCATGCCTTTGAACTGTTATATAAACTGCGTGCAAACAATAAAGTTTTGAGAGTGATCTAACCACACATTAAGATGCGTGTGTTACATTCTTCCAGCGCTGTAAACAGAAGCTATAAGAAAGAGGGAAAAATTGATCTGGCATCAATAGGAGATCGCCTTAACAGGCCCAAGAAATGAACAGAGGGGTATTCTAGCAACACTTTCCACAATACAAATATACAAATTAAACTCAGAGAGTGTAAACACATTCACCTGCATCATCCATTCTTCTCCCTATGGCCCTGTATGTTGTATCTTTCAAACAGAATTTGGGGTGAAGTAGAAGGGTGGTGGCTCTGCTTTATTAGTAGAGAAATACAATTTTTCCAGCTTCCGTTTGCCTGTGCTCAAGCTCTATCGCAGCTGCTGAATACTTTCATTGCACTCCACATTGAAGAAGCTTTTGTATTCGGGTATACCATCTCGCTGGCCAACCCCAGATGCAGCACCGTCTTTATTGGCTAGAGGGGTGATGAAGTATTGGTGCATTCAATCAGGGACAGCCACAGACATCTCTTCCTCCTTTAGAAGTGGATCATCATCGCCAGGATTCATCCATTTCCAGCAGTGTTCTGTTAACTCCCTAAAGTGGAACTAAAGACAAAAACAAAATGTAATTGTCTCATACATGTCTAATACATCTCATACATACATTATTCAATTCCTATACATATTTGTAATTACAATATTTTAAATAGTGACCCTGTAAAAGTAACATACACATTACTAAAGACCTTCTAAGATCGGATCCAGCACCATTTTTGTAAGACCCCCATCATGGTGCAGGCTCTGTCTCTCCTTGCACCACTCCTTTCATACATAAGGGTTCATCTGCCAGTGGCATTCTGCCCCAAAGATGCCTGATGCTTTTGGGTATGAAAAACTGCTCAAGTTCTGACAATCAGTGGGGTGGTGACAACTATACAAGGGAGGAATTGCCCTCAGGATAGGGAGATTTTCTCTCCACTCCTGTTGTGTCTCTGGGACACAGACAACCTTATAGGGGTTTGCCTTACTATATATAATTTCATGTAATTGTTCAGAAACAAATATATAATAAAAAAAAAAAAAAACATTCTGACAATCCATAAAGTTAGAGGGTTGCATTTGGTAGACATTCCCAGGAAAATATTTTAGGAATCCATTGCACAGGTGCCATTGAATGTGCACAGAGAGCAAAGGGTGAGGTGCAATGGTCAGTGAGTATGTATATGGGTGCAGTGGATCTAGACTAGCATAGTTAAGAGGGGGGGGGGGGGGGTAAGTGGATTTAAACCCAAGTTCACATTCATGCATCTCAGAACGTCCTGGGCCCCCTTCTCAATGTCTAAGAGTACTATTATTGCAAAAGTCAAGCTCTTTTGCTTGGGGTCTGGTACAGAAGCCTATCCCCCCCCCCCCCCCCCCGTCCTAACAGCGGCCCTTCATGTATGTACCAGTGTGGCCTCATAGGAGGGCACCAAGCCTTACCTTAAAGTGATATCAGTGCTCCAAAACAGACATCAATATAATGAAATTTAAAGTTAATTTTTATGCACAAATCTGCCTGAAAACTTCCTGAATGCTCTGTAAAGTCTATGTGTACACACTGAATGAATTCTAGGATGCATGAATTGTTTATACCACTGGCACTTTCACAGCTCTATTCATAGCAATGCTGCTGTGCCAGGTCATGTCATATCATATCCTGGGGGCCTATAGATGGTGATCAGGGTCCAAGAATTTATATTGTCAGAGCATCAAAATTATCTGCTACACAATGAATGAACAGATTTTAGAGTTTTCATTCAAAGCCAGTAACAACAGAATCTTTATCCTACATCGCACATGCTTGTCCTACCTTCCTGACACGTCGTCCTCAAAGCACACATTTTCCCTATACAATGGTATCAGCAGCCACCCACCTGATAGGTCAGTGCAGAAAGTGAGCAGCAGCTGATGGGGGTAATGCTGCGCTGCGTTTATTCACTGTAATAGCCAATTGATTGTGCGACACTGAGCTCCCTCCCTGCTCACCCACAATTGGGCAAAGGGAAATTAAAGATCCCTATTTAATGTACAGCGCTGCATAATATGTTGGCGCTATATAAATCCTGTTTAATAATAATAATAATAATAATCTATTTCTGTCTGCACTTGCAACATTTCCATTGAAATTAAATATTGAAATATTTTTTTTTGGGTTACAGCAGAAGCACAAACATTTTCCTTTTTATGCATTGCAATGTGTGGTGATACAATAAAACCCATTACACTGCGTTTAACTGCAAAACGTTTCAGTTTTACCCAGCACACACCAGCAGGTTTAAACCAGGCCTGATAAAAACAATGCATTTCATCTTGTCCTTGCATTCAGTAATGCAGCCAATAAACTCCTAGAACACAATGAGATTAAGTCCATATCTTTGTACTTGTGACAACACATGGCTGATTACACACACACCTGTGATATAGCACACTACAATGCACAGAGTCAGGCAACGAGCCAGCACACTACAACATAAGCATGTTTAACACACACCACTGACCTAAACCATGGATATGACAAGCTGCATTGGAAATAATTTTACAGGTCTGTTGAAACCTGCATTATAACACATTGGCTGCTCTTCTTACTGCGTGAAACTTCAACAGCCTGAATGATTTTGTAAATAACACATACAAGGGCTAAAGGAGTTCTTTCTTGCCTTAGGTTTAGCTTTAAATAGACAGCATCCTATATGAACCATCAGATCCTACATTGTATAGAACCATCACAGGCATCGCTAACATATATAGCATTTAATACTTCCAGCTTTGTCCAATGACTGTATCACCACTGCTCATTTTCCCTATCCTATTGTAGACTCTACATAGACGATGGGGATAAAAAGCCACATCAGGCAAGACATAACCCAGGGCAAAAACACTTGATCTTCAGAGAAGGGTGTCAGTTTAGCAGGTATTTGCAGGATTGAAAGGTAAATTTAAAGAAACAATTAATAAAAGCAGAGAAAAAGGAGAAGAATAGGGCTTGTAGGCTAAGGTTCAATCAACTGTATTTTATTCAAGTAAATACAAAAGGCAATTACATCAATATTTCTGAATGTCCATTACTAATTTACATATCATGGGATGGGGACTGCCACACTATATATAAACTACTCTGAGTATACATTGTAATCATTATTAATAGTATGAAACTGAAATGAACATCTTGTTAGCCGACGCTTTTCGCCTACTTGGCTTCTTCAGGGGTACAAGTGAGACGTATATGGTCTGAAAAATAAACAATGCATAGAATTGGTTGGTATACATAGCATATAAAATTATACATATAAATACATAGTATAATCAATGATTGCATAGGTAAGTGACCTGAATTTTACAACGTTGGTCTTGTAATAAAATCCACAGTAATAAAGTCAACAATCTGTTTATAATCCATATTGTGCTAATTTACAGAAATCTAATGTTATATATAAAGAGTTGTAATGTAGATATATCCAAGTTACCAACACATTAAAAGAACTACAGTACATGAATATAGATATGGCAACATAATGTACATATTAGGAAAACTGAAATGGTATTTCTAGGTGTAGATTGAAGGTAGATACCAACACAAGAAGAATTACATTACATGTAACACTGGGGACTGCATTTTTTGTTGAATTAGATCTTACAAATGTTTTTTACTAATTTTTGGGTGGTGAATCCTGAAATGACCCCAGTTGTTTGCTATTACATTCAGTTTTTACGATACAGGGTACCCTTCATTTTTGTCACAAAACATACAAATTTTACATACAATGAAAAAATAATGAAACAACTTGAATGTACAGTTTATTTAAATTTCTTAAATTCATAAAAAGGATTTATTGTTACTCTATGAAATTTTATTTACAGTAAAACATTTGAAAATTATTCGGGTAAGCGGTTAAGGTAAAAATTTACGCTTATAGCTTTTCCTGGAGTGTTCAGTGTTAGGACAATCCCGCTGGATGCTCCAACAATAGTCAGCCGTCATATATACATCCCATCTACCCTGATACCGCCCTTCCGTGACTTTTAAATCTTGGTGGAATTGTTCGCCTTGCTCATCACTGACTGCACCAAGGTTTTCTGGGAAGTTAGAAAGATGGCTATGCAGAAAATGCACCTTGATGCTCATATTGCAACCAAGCATTTTGTAACTCTCCAAGAGTTTCTGTTTCTGGACAATTTCTGTGTAATTATTTGCCTGTGTGTTTCCAAGAAAGTCCTTGACAATGGCTTTGAATGATAACCAAGAACTCTTTTCGACTTCTGACATTGTCCTGATGAAATGTTCTTTGATGAGCTGCTGGATCTGTGGAACATCAAACACACCGGCCTTTATTTTTTCAAATGACAGGCTAGGAAAGGCCAAAATGAGGTACTTGAAACAGTCTCCTTCAGTTGGCAAAGCTTTAACGAACTGCTTCATCAGACCCAGTTTCATTTAAGCTGACTTGTAGTCAGGTTTATTTAAAGGTTGCGGATAACATAAAAAAAAAAACTCGCCTGTCTGGCACTTACTATACATCCACTGTTCCTGTCTATCAGCTGGAGGGCTTCTCCCTGTCAGCTCCAACCAAAGCTTTTAGCAACCTTGTACTCAGGTCATTCACACAGTCCAACTTCCTGTGTCCCCAGGCAGAGAGCTCCTCACAGACTGACTGTCTACACCTCCAAACAGAGCTCTCCCACACAGTCCACAGTCTCTCCAAGTTACACTGAGCCTGCACAGATCCCTGTCTGTGTCTCTCCAAATTAGGCTCTCTCTCACACAGTCCACCTGGCTGTGTCTCTCTAAGCCAAGCTGAGCCCGCACAGATCACTGTCTGTGTCTCTCCAAATTAGGCTCCTGACTGAGCTCCTGGCTCCGGGTTATATCCCCACCCTCAGTGTTTCTTCATTAATTACCTCGCAGGTGAGTTTTCCACCGGCTACTTCACATAGGAGAGGAACCTTGGGCAAATATACCTCACACAAAAGAGGAATTCTGGGCAAATATATGTCCCTTCCACCTCCAATCCTGCCTTGGTGTCACATATCCCCCACCTCTGCTCAGGACCGTGGGACTGAGCAACTGAATCCAACAAACAGTGCACAGGTGACAACGCCTCTGCGTTTCCTTGTCACTCTGCCATTCTCTCCCTGTTCAGGTTCATCCACTTCAGAGGGGCATGATCAGTGACTAACCAAAACTTCTGACTCAACAAATAATATTTGAGAGATTCTAAAGCCCACTTAATGGCCAAACACTCCCTCTCATGCCTATTTAGTTTCCTACTCAAGTAAAGCAGGGGATGCTCCTCTCCATTCACATTCTGTGACAACACTGCCCCCACTCCTGAGTTAGAAGCATCTGGCTGTGCCACAAATTCATTTTTAAAGTCAGGGGTCATCCATACTGGTTGGTTGGGAACAAAGAGCCCGCTTTAAAGTCTTAAACGCTTCCTCTGCTTCATCATTCCACTTTATCATCACTGACCCTCTTCCCTTGGTGAGATCAGTTAAGGGAACTGCTATGGCTGCAAAATTGAGTATGAAGCATCTATAATAGCCAGTAATCCCTGGGAATGCCTTCACTTTTTTCTTATTTACAGTCTCAGGCCAGTTCTGTATGGCTTCACTCTTAGCAATTTGGGGCTTAACTACACCTCTCCCAATAATGTAACCCAAGTACTTGGCTTCTTCTACACCAATGTTACATTTCTTGGGATTCGTAGTCAACCCTGCTCTCCTCATATCATCCATCACTGACTGTACTTTGAGTAGGTGGGCCTCCAGGGACTTTTCAGAAAAACCCCTCTGTTCTGAGCAACCACCTGTCTGTCTTTCCTTTTCTAGGCAAAACACACCACTAACAGACTTTGTAAGAGCAGTATCACCACCGCTGCTCATTTTGCACACCACACGGCTTCCAAGCACAGTGTTGATGCTTCAATTTGCAACAGATATGGTCATCTCCTCACTGCCATACACTGCTGTCTTGGTCTTATCAACCACTCCAATTATTCTGTGAATCACCGCATCTTTAGCGCCAACAACAGACTTTGTGGCAGTAGCTACACTTTTGTCCCTTGGTTTTCGCAGTATGCACATTTTCCTGGGACCACCCTGTTTGAACCGAACATGACAGACATAGCATTCATATAGCTTGTCCCCAGAACGAGTTCTTTTGTGCCTCTGCATGTGACAATCCAGTTTTGAGCTTCTGGGACAAGTATAACTGCACTGATCCCATTAGAACGTTTTCTTCACACTTTTCTTTTCAAGTTTTGTCCGTTTTGGAGGCTTCCTATTTCCAGGCACATTTCCAACCTTCCCTTCCACTGGGGTAGTAACGCCTTCCCCAACCTGCTTCTGAGTATCCTGTTCATCAGGCACAACAGTGATGGTTTCTTCCCTCTTTACTTGGCTTAATTTACGAAACTCTTCCCGCACCTTTTGGCAAATAGGGACAGCTTTTCCACTCTTTACTTCGCTTAATTTATTAAACTCTTCCCGCACCTTTTGGTAAACAGGGACAGCTTTTTCAGTCTTTACTTTGCTTAATTTACTGAGCTCTTCCCGCACCTTTTGGGAAACAGGGACACTTTCATTGGCTTCTTTGGACTGTTCTATCTTCTCCGGGATGTCTGGAATAAGCCCCTTCAATTCATCCATTTCCTTCGGAATTTTCTCAGTGAAAACATTTGCAGCTTTTTCCAACTGCTCTTGAAGTAGAGCCCCTCTTTTCTCTAGGACTTCAGTAGACTGTGTGAAGTGAGATATGGCACTATTCTGCTTGCTACTGTACTGGTAGGCCAAGCCCCGTTGCAGAGTGCCAACTTCTTCCTCTTTCTCTTTTGTCCCTTCATCATCAGATTCAACATCTCCTTCCTCAGCCACCATTGGCTCAGCTTCTTCGTCCTGCCCTTCAGGCTGTTCTCTTGTCTCAGCTGAAACAGGATCCCATCCAGAAGCTTGGACTTCAATAAAAGGAAACTTTTCCCTAGCCAACACAGGCACCCATTCAGCAGCTTCCATCTCAGAGGATATAGGAACACCCTCATCTGCTTGCCCCTCAGTCAGCCTGGAAGTATCCTTGTCAGTCACTACAGGAATACTTTCTTCAATTCCATTCTCTGTTAACACAACAATACTTTCTATAGCCTTTATTGCACATGAGACAGGGACACTTATTTCAGCATGCACTTCTTTACCTGAGACCACTGTACTTGGGACATCATCTCTGGATTCCTCCGGTCTCTCACTAGCTGCATCCGAAACAAGGCTGGCAATTTTCTCTTCTTTAGACTCATCACCATCTTCCTTATTTTCACTCTCTTGCTGCTTGGCCCATTTCCCCTTATCATAAATCATTTTCTGTACTCCTTGAGCCTGTTGCATATGTTCCTTAACCATTGGCATGACTGCTGATATCCTGTCCTTGTATTACTGCTAGAAGAGCTGGTACTGTAGTCACTACTGCCACTACTACTGCTGCTACTACTACTGGAGCTCCTTGATTTTCTAGCAGGCCTTTCCTTTACTTCATTTTTAGTTTCAAGCACAGGTATAGCCTCAAACTTTTCCTTATCACTTTCAATCTCAATGTTCTCTTCCTGTGGAGCTGGGGAAGGGCTGCGGCTAATTTTCAAACTAACTCTGTCCTCTTCCATCTCAGTCTCTGATACGGACTCATCTAGGTCTCCTGCCATAACAGAAAATGAAAAAGGGGTGGAGCTATCTGCCAATACCTCTACTACCTCTCCTAATGAGGAATCCTCTAATGGTTCTGGGCCTATATCAGAGGCTGTCAATATAAGCAGTGCACCTCTTTTTAGTTCCAACTTTGACTCCCATAATTTCACAAAATGTGGAAAACCTCTCCCAATAATAACCTCATGCGTTAGTGCTGGAACTAATCAAACTTTATGAAGCACTGACCCATAGTAAGTTGTAATATAAGCAAGGGTTGTCTGGTATTCACATGTATCCCCAGGCACACAAGTCACAGTGAACATATCTGAATTACTGTCAGATGGGCCTATGAGGCCTGCTTCCACCAGAGTTACTACACTCCCTGAGTCTAGCAGCGCAGTCACACTTTGATCATTTACATTTAATTCACACAACTGTTTTGCCGCACTGTCTGAACCTGCCACAGTACACACCACCTGCGCAGACATAGACATGCGGTTTTTCATAAAGGCAACATCATATTTCATATGTTTAGTAGTCATAGGACAGTTCACTGCAATGTGTCCCAACTCCTTACAACGAAAACATCTTCTAGGGTCTTTGTTTAGTCCAAAATTATACACCTTGGGCCTTCCTGAGCCCAAAGTCTCATTATCTTCTTTACTAAAAGTCTTCACATTTCTCCCAGCTCCCTTAAGCCCCAGAACAGTTTTACCAGGACCTCTTGGAATCCATTGGGTTGAGGGCTGAGAGTCCTTTAGAAAATCCTCAGCTGCAGAGTATCGCTCCACCAGATCCACAAGCTGCACCACTTCCAGTAAGTGGTTGGCTTCTTGCTGGATTGCATTTGTTCGCCGTTGTTCTCTGGTTGCCTCCTGCTGGGCTGCCGCAGACTGTATCAGGGCCTTTACCACGCCATCCATTTTCAGACATTTAATGTACTGCCGGCATCCTCCACCACTTGTGAGGGGTTAAGCTCAGGATCTCCTTTGCTGGGGTCAAAGGACACTTGTCTGATTCATCCAAATCAGAGAACACACTGAGGTAAAGGTGTTAAGCTGACTTGTTGTTATTTAAAGGTTGCGGATAACATAACAAAAAATAGTAAAAAAAAACCTTGCCTGTCCGGCACTTACTATACATCCGCTGTTCCTGTCTATCAGCTGGAGGGCTTCTCCCTGTCAACTCCAACCAAAGCTTTTAGCAACCTTGTACTCAGATCTGAGTTCATTCACACAGTCCAACTTCCTGTGTCCCCAGGCAGAGAGCTCCTCACAGACTGACTGTCTACACCTCCAAACAGAGCTCTCCCACACAGTCCACAGTCTCTCCAAGTTACACTGAGCCTGCACAGATCCCTGTCTGTGTCTCTCCAAATTAGGCTCTCTCTCACACAGTCCACCTGGCTGTGTCTCTCTAAGCCAAGCTGAGCCCGCACAGATCACTGTCTGTGTCTCTCCAAATTAGGCTCCTGACTGAGCTCCTGGCTCCGGGTTATATCCCCACCCTCAGTGTTTCTTCATTAATTACCTCGCAGGTGAGTTTTCCACCGGCTACTTCACATAGGAGAGGAACCTTGGGCAAATATACCTCACACAAAAGAGGAATTCTGGGCAAATATATGTCCCTTCCACCTCCAATCCTGCCTTGGTGTCACATATCCCCCACCTCTGCTCAGGACCGTGGGACTGAGCAACTGAATCCAACAAACAGTGCACAGGTGACAACGCCTCTGCGTTTCCTTGTCACTCTGCCATTCTCTCCCTGTTCAGGTTCATCCACTTCAGAGGGGCATGATCAGTGACTAACCAAAACTTCTGACTCAACAAATAATATTTGAGAGATTCTAAAGCCCACTTAATGGCCAAACACTCCCTCTCATGCCTATTTAGTTTCCTACTCAAGTAAAGCAGGGGATGCTCCTCTCCATTCACATTCTGTGACAACACTGCCCCCACTCCTGAGTTAGAAGCATCTGGCTGTGCCACAAATTCATTTTTAAAGTCAGGGGTCATCCATACTGGTTGGTTGGGAACAAAGAGCCCGCTTTAAAGTCTTAAACGCTTCCTCTGCTTCATCATTCCACTTTATCATCACTGACCCTCTTCCCTTGGTGAGATCAGTTAAGGGAACTGCTATGGCTGCAAAATTGAGTATGAAGCATCTATAATAGCCAGTAATCCCTGGGAATGCCTTCACTTTTTTCTTATTTACAGTCTCAGGCCAGTTCTGTATGGCTTCACTCTTAGCAATTTGGGGCTTAACTACACCTCTCCCAATAATGTAACCCAAGTACTTGGCTTCTTCTACACCAATGTTACATTTCTTGGGGTTCGTAGTCAACCCTGCTCTCCTCATATCATCCATCACTGACTGTACTTTGAGTAGGTGGGCCTCCAGGGACTTTTCAGAAAAACCCCTCTGTTCTGAGCAACCACCTGTCTGTCTTTCCTTTTCTAGGCAAAACACACCACTAACAGACTTTGTAAGAGCAGTATCACCACCGCTGCTCATTTTGCACACCACACGGCTTCCAAGCACAGTGTTGATGCTTCAATTTGCAACAGATATGGTCATCTCCTCACTGCCATACACTGCTGTCTTGGTCTTATCAACCACTCCAATTATTCTGTGAATCACCGCATCTTTAGCGCCAACAACAGCTCAATACAGCTATTTTGTGTTGAATCCAATACAAAATTATTTGAATTTTCCCGCCGCTCCGCCCGCCGACACCGTCGCATGTAACAAGTTACCGGTAAACCCTGGAGATCGTCGCTGCATTGGCCGGCTGGAGACCGGAGGAGGAGGAGGACATGTCCCCAGGACCTGCGGGGACCAGCAGGACGACGGGGGACGACAATGGAGCAAGGTAAGTGGGTTTTTTTTTTAGTTTAAAGCTACCCTGAGTGTGACTCGAGAATACCGAGCAGGTAAAATCCACCCGAGTCACACTCGGGAATACTGCTAGAGGGGTTAAACCAGGTATGTTATGGCAATACACAAAGCCACTGTCAGTTCTAAAGTACTGCAGAAATGCAATTTCTCTGGCTCGAAAGTACGGTACCTTCGTACCTTTTTCAAGTAAGTTTTTCTCACGCAGTCTTGATGCTAGGAGTTCTGAAGCCCTCTTCGATAGTCCCAAATCACGTGCCAAGGCACTCAACTCATGTTGATCAAATCCCTTACGAACAGAGTCCTCTTCAATTTCAAAATCTTCATCATTGTTGTCACCTAGTTCATCACCATATTCATGTTCTTCAAAAGAGGGTAGTGTAACGAAAACCGGCACTAGGATTTCATCTGAATGAGCCACTGGGTGTATAGCCAATGGTTGATTAAGATACTCTATGTTGCATTTATTTTTCTTGGTATATCCTGAAGTTTTCACTATACAAAAGTAACAGTCACTGAAATGGTCTCCTGGTCCTTGCCAAACCATAAGTATACCAAATGGCATCTTATCACGTGTTCTCTTTGTCCACATCCGTAAACCCTCCACACGTAAACCCTCCAATAAGGTTTGCACACCTTATGAGGGGCCCAAGACATATATCTTGATCACCAAGTTTAACTTTGAAATATGCCAAATAGGCTTGCTCTACAAATGTGCTGATGTTTGCCCTTTGACTGGGAATGGTAAAACTGCCACAGATATAACAAAATGAATCAGGGTTGTTTAGGTACTTATGAAAAGAAACAGCAGAGCCTGACATGATCTGAAAAAAAGGAAATACGTGTATAAGTATAAAAATAAATTTTTCCTCTAACCACACTGTCTTGCGTGTAAATTAACAGCCTATACAAATCCACGGTACAGTAATCGCATTAATCAAATTTATATAAGACAAAAACCTGATGTGATAGAAAAAAACTAATTGCACTTTCAGAATCAGCATACCTATTTTAGTGTAAATAAGCTTAACAATTGTAGGATGGTAGTTACTGGACTTATGGAATAGGTATTGAAAGGATCTGCAGGTTTCTTGGCTCTATTCCTCTCAGATCTCTCACCATCCCAGTGTCAGTGCATCAGAACAGACGCGCCCGGGAAGAATCACTGACACATACACCTGCATTGTATCAACAAAATGGAGTGTCTCAGGCAACAAAATGGAGTGTCCCAGGCCCTTTCAATCCCCTCTTAAGTCATGAATATGACTTCACCTCTTATGATTCATCTGTAGGTACTCAATGTACTCATGTCCAACGTCCCTTAGTCTAGCACAGACCGCCTGAAATACTTGCAATAAAGAGGGAATACACTGAATACAGCAACACAGTAAGATTAGACAGACAATTATAATAATTCCATACATAAAGAGCGTTTTCAACCAGGTAATATCAGGTAACCAGCTCAGAAACCAATCCCCCCATGAGGATGATCCTACATCTTGTTTAATACCATGCACAATTTCTTGCAATGCCTGTATTTCTTCCTCTATGGACTTTGAATGATCTGATAGGTTGAAACAACACATACCCTTAAAACTCTGGCATCCTAGATTATGCTTAAGCAATAGATAATCTACAGCAAATCTATTCTCTGACTCTGGGGAAAGTGGATATTGTTTAATGTAGACAGGTGCAGTGCCGGGCTTAAGCATTGCCTTATATGGTGTACAAGAGATTAGACCAACATCTTGGTCAGTCCTTGCCCACACTTCAGGAGGAACCTGATCAAGCAGTTGATCCTGTGGCTGACATTCTAGATATAAAAAACAACCACTGTTTGGCACATGAATGGGCATAACTGAGGATGTGACATGTAGGTGTCCTGTTTTGCTAATCCCCAACTGCAATCTCAGTAACACAAATAAATCCCTTCCTAGCAGATTCACGGGACAATTTGGAATAATTCTGAAACAGTGTGTGAACATTGACTGGTGACTATATGGATGTTGAACTGAGAGCGGAGGTGTTTTATAAGATCTTGTAAGTATCCCATTAATTCCCACAGAGGGCTCAGCATTCTCTCTTGGACCACTATAATAATCTTCACATATAGTACTACTAGTAGCACCAGAGTCCACAAGAAAAGGAAGAGGTCGCCCTTCTATATTTAACACGATTAGTGGCGACTCCTTATAGTGGTTGGTAACCAGAGCAAATGCTGGGATACTGTCCTCCGGGCACCTTCATTGCGGTGCCTGCTGTCCCCAAGCTATGGGGAAGCGAGGATTACTCTGGGGCTGTGGTGGTGGTGGAGGAAGATCTGGGGTCTGAGAGTGTTGTGGATATGGTTGAGTGCCTTGGACCTGATTATCATGTGGGGTGTTTTGCCTAGGTGGGTAGGGGCATTGACTAACCCAGTGGTCTGTCCTACCACAATTAAAACAACCTGTGGGGTGTTTTCTATAATTACCCCTTTTTCCAAAAGATGTACCCCTACCTCTTCCCCTACTTCTTCCACGTGCTGCTACACCCCCCCTACAAGACTGATTTGAAGGACAGTTTCTATCCTGAGTCTGATAATGAGCTTCTTTAGGCCTCACTACTTCAAAACATCCCGCTGCATCTTTCTCCATCAATTTAGTTTGAAATTGGTCCTTGGTCAAACTTGGCCACTCTGAAATCATTTGCTTTACAGTAAGCTGCAAATGTGGTTTAAGATTAGTCAAAAATGTCTGGATGAGCATAGAGTGCATATTGTTCTGCACACTCATTCCAGCTTCCAAAGTCCAAACTTTATTAAATCTCTTCCAGAAATCAATTACTGATTCTCCTGTCTTCTGCTTACAGGCTACCACTGTAGGTAATGAAGACCTAGTCTGAAAGCACTGTTCCAATTCCTGCTTTACCTCATCCCACATTTCCTCTACTCCTGCTTCAGTATTTAGTTTATAATTACCAGCGGAAGTATTAGGGGGTTCTAAAGTACTTATGGAGGGAACCTTACTCCAATCCCAGGGAGAATTTTGCCCAACAATGCCATCTATTATCAAACGCATGTCCTCTTGTGTCATACATCTTCCCTTACATGCCCTTTTAAGATAATGGAATGTTCCAGTAGAGGAGAAGGTTGGCTTAGGACAATGCTTGACAATCTTATTAATATCATCTACCTCTATAGGCTTCTTTATTAAAGTATCTCCCACAGTCATAAACGGAAATTCCTCTACCTCACTGTCATCATCTGAGGTAGGTGTTTGTCCCTTAGGTAGTTTTACAACATATTTAGGAGGGACTTTACCTGACCTGCTTATCTTTGGGGCACTCTCCTTGACCAAGACTATTTTTGGTACTGGGGGCCGGGAAGGAGCTACAAACCCCCCCCCCCAACGCACGCTCTTCAGGTATCACATCATCTGCCTGACCACTCTGATCAGGGGATGGCATAGATCCACCCTGCGGCACAACCTGTGACAGTCCTAAAGATGATGGTGATTCGGGCGGAGGGGCAGTAGCAGAGGTTATAGTAGCAGTATACCCAGCTAATAGGTCAAGATCATCTTTAGACAATGAGGGATACAACTTAGGAAAGGATCCCAAATATGGAGGGGGAAGCTTTTGGGGTGAGCTTCTAACATCCTTCTCTAGTTCATGCTTCTTCCTACTTCCCTCCTGACTTTCTTTCACTGGCTTTTTAACCTTCTTTTTTGGTCTATCGTACCAGTAAGGTGCATATCTCAACCAATTTTCCCCCCCAGATTTCATATATTTCATATCCCACTGAGGGTCTGACCCATAGTATGGGTACGCCTCAGTATCTCCTAAACATAAACCTTTAATCATATCCATATGAAATTAATCATTAGCCCCATCTCGTGGGAAGGGATTTACATCCATCCTGCCATGTTGTCCACCCAAGGATTTATCAAATAATAATCTGTTCCACATACCCGGGCAACAAAATCCTTACATGTTTCTCCTATCTTAGGGGAAGGCATTTTTGTCTTATTCTGACCCATGTTTGAAGAAGAGACCGACCAAGACAGAGAACACAG
>NC_092870.1:10092555-10192815 GCF_032062135.1 Pyxicephalus adspersus | reverse complement strand
AGCTGTTATATTCACAGACACTGAGACAGAAACACTGAGACAGACAAAAGTTAAAGTGGATCTGACCATAAGAGACACTGGGATGTGTGTAACATCACAACTCAAAAATGTGCTATACTGATTCTTCTCCTAAGAATCTCTTGTAGACATGCACAAATCTACATGTAAGGACTTACACAATTAGTCCTATATTAAGACCTATCTTCCCTAAAGATAGTCCCTATCTTCTCCAAAGATAGTTAATTAGCACTTCTCTTCTCCTTTCTTTATCTCTTACTAAAAGGATTCAAGATAGAAGCAACAGAAATTATTCGGAAAGAAGCGGGAAAGTTCCCAACCCGTTAGGGAGGAATTCCCGTACTCACCGAAAACTCTGTGTGCTCTATCCCGGCTTACGAGCCCCCAGCTGAAAGGATCTGCAGGTTTCTTGGCTCTATTCCTCTCAGATCTCTCACCATCCCAGTGTCCCGCGCCCGGTAAGAATCACTGACACATACACCTGCATGGTATCAAGCAATCTTCAACTTTATTGTAACAAACATCTAGTTTTTATAACATAACAATATATCCTAGCGCATGCGCATCCATTAGAATAGATAGATACTAGTTTATCTATTCTAGATTGAAATTAATTAGCTACATTATTTCAGACACGTACAAAACACCTTGTTATTCATAAACAATTGACCTTATCTGAGTTGGCAAAATTAACAAGGACACTCGTCTTGGCAGAACATCAGGTTTATAGAATCGAAACAACCAAAAAATACATTTAGTTCTCATAACTAAGCTCTCTTAACTAAAAACTGAAACAAAATGGAGTGTCTCAGGCAACAAAATGGAGTGTCTCAGGCAACAAAATGGAGTGTCTCAGACCCTTTCAGGTATAATTTTAGATGTCAAAATATGCAACAGGGGGTGGATCCCATATCTGGTGATGGATAAAAAGTATATAAAGATGAGGTATGTATTGGAAAGAGGATAAATAGGGTAAAATTGAAAGTGATCATAGGGTATCAGATATAATCAAATATTGGGTGAAGTAGATCTACAGGATATCTCATTAAACATGAGTGGCTTATATGGAGATGAAGAAAAAGGGTGTTACTTACATTCATTCAATTTCATTGTCAGGAAGTAGGGGAGAGGGAATTCCAGATGAATATTTTGGATACTTGAAACAGACCCTTATAGGGATGAGGAGAACAGTAATTAGATACAAAGTCCCTAAAATATCAGATTGAGAATGAGAGGGGAAGTTATACTTACATATAAGGTACAAAAGTCCAGTGTTATATAAATTAGTTTAGGCAGCACTTCTGCTGGATATCAGCAGCCAGGGTTGGTGTATGAACGCCTAAAATAGGTGAAGACCATGGTGTTCTGAGGTTTGAAATGCACCTGCGCCATCCCAACGGACTGGATTCCCTGTGACATCATCAGGGTGGCCTGTTTGCGTATACGTGAGCTGGTGTCCTTAAACGATAATCCTACTTTAGGAATGCGTACAACCAGTTGATTGGGCATGTACAATGACGTGTACAATTAGGGGGTCCCTAATATGCAAACTTAATTTTGGGGGTCTTTAAACCAATTACCACAATTTTTACTTTATATAGAAGAGATAACCCTCTGTTTTGTTTTTTTTATTTTTTTTTTAAAACACAAAAAGGCAAAGCCCTTCCCATTCTGTTACTGCTGTGGCAGTAAAGGCTGAATGGGAGCACAGAGTGTCCTGGGATACACACGTCACAAATTCCAGGAGGCTTAGACTCCAAGAACAAGCATGCGCAGAAAGGACTTTTCTGTCATTGAAAGAAGAAAGAGGGCAAACTCACACACAAATACAGTGGCATTCATCACAGGTCTGTGCAAGTCATTTTTTTTTTTTTTTTTTTTTACTTTAGGTCCACTTTAATGAAAAAAGATCCCTGATTCTTATCAGGATTTTATGTTTGACTTGTACTATGTTAAGTATCAGCTCTCGTGGTCCACTGTGTACCCTAAAAATTTTCCGTTTGTACAACAATCGGTGTGGGAGATATGAAAGTTTATACATTGGGGGGTAATGACAGCAGCAAGAACACAGACACAGCTCTCATGCTGCTGCTGGTGTACAAGGAGTGGGATTATTTCACAGTACAAGGTGGGCGGGGAGCAGCACAGCTGATCTCTGAGGTCTATAGAACACGCCCACTCCCCGGGAGCTCACACTCAAGCAAAATCTCATTGAAAAAAATTGGAGATGCGCACGCAGACAGAGCAGAAACAGCTGATGGTGACGTCAGTGTACATGTCCAATCAGCTGGTAGTACGCATTCCTAAAGTAGGATTATTTTATAGAACAACAGCAGGGGGAAGTCCCCTGTCTCTAAAATGAGAAGGGAGGGTCTATGGATAGAGGTGAAAGGGACATCCTTTCAGGGAGAATGCAGTGGTTCTTGTAGGGTTTTTTGGTTAAGTATAAATGAAGGTATTGGGGAAAAAAGAGGTTAAAATGGATAATAAGTAGAAAAGAATATTAACCCCCCCTAGCGGATAAAATCTTTTATTTAATTCATATAAAATGGTCGCACAAACATAACAACATACATAATTTTGTAAACACAATAGGGGGGATTTTTTTTGTTTTTTCTACGTGCTACACAATCTCTAGTAGTATGTAATTTAGATGTGTTTATAATGGATGTTTATCCAACACAAAATTACTAGGTCAGGATAGGTGTTGTATATTTACGGTGTCTCCTGATGTTTCGCCTCAATGGGCTTTCTCAGGGGACAAATGAGACCCTACAATTCATACAGATCATAGTAAGTACAGATACTGAAAGTCAACACTTAAAATATTTAATCTTCAGCTCTTATTATAAGCAATAACTCACTTGATATATTGACCCAATAAGTGACACTAATAGTAGGATGGAAGATCAGAAGCTGAACTTACATCAAGGACCAGTGTTCTAGATAGCAGGTAAATAAGTTGAATAGGCTCTATAATAAATAGATTCATCATTGAAAAACATTAGAATTCATATTATGTATTAGCCCTAATAAATCAAAGTTAGTTCAACTTACTTGGACGGTATGATAGTGAGTGTAGTTGGTAAATATTTACTTCATGGGATGAATTCCTAGGAGTTGAGAATGTTCTATGGGAAAACGGATATTTAATGATAGAATTGGGGGGTTTTGTAATAAAAAGGTAAATTGATTCAATATATTAATTGTCCACAAGATGGCATACCTGAGATGAGTTCCAAACAGAACCTAATAAAACTATTGGTGATGGATATCTGTGTTCCTGATGTCGTTAAATCTATAAATGAATAAGAAGTAATTAATAGATGAACTGTCAATTACTAAAAACTACATATTGGTATACTTGTTGAAATACTGGACATACCTTTAAGAATATAAAGAAGGATTATGTATAGATACTGAGCAATGTTCACAGGAAAGTGGTATTTTTACGAGGTTTTGTAGGGTAACTGAGTAGCACAGGAGTTATGGGTTAATCCAGTACTGCAGAGAGAGAAAAAGAAAATAGTAAAAGGTATTTTATATTTGGTCCATAAGTAACAGACAATTTAAGTCAGAACGATATTGCCTAAATTACTGATTACTTACTATTGAACTGGTGTAAAGAGGATAGCAGCAGGAGGAGCTGGTGGCTAGTGTTGGTCAAATAACTCACTATTCGATTCGAAAGCTATTCGCTCAAATAAACCTGTATTGTTCGGGTAATCGAGCTGTGAATTCAAGTCAATGGGGAAAAATTTGGGTTATTGTTCTGGACTGTGTAAAGCTTTTACCGTCCCGTCTACAAATAAATTTAAAAAGACATGTCAAGACTCCCACACCTCTGCACAACACTGTACAAGTCAAGAAAAAAAATCAGAAAGGCTTTTTTATGTTGCTGGCAAGGCCATTTTATAGGGCAGTCAAGGGAACATGCCAGATTTGTGGTCCTTGAGACAGAGCGTGGACCACATTGTTAACTGGCATCTAGAGCTGGGTGTAGTGCATCATCAATGTCACCCAGAAGTGTACAATTTTAGTGAACTGACAGGCAGCAGCAGCAATAGCAGGAGGAGGAGGCGGTGAGCCCTGAGACGGAGCGTAGACCGCATTGGTAACTGGCATCTAGAGCCGGGTACTGGGCAGGCGGCAGCAGGAACAGCAGGAGGAGGAGGCGGTGGGCCCTGAGATAGATCGTGGACAGCATTGGTAACTAGCATCTAGAGCTGGGTACTGGGCAGGCAGCAGCAGTAACAGCATGAGGAGGAGGCGGTGGTCCCTGAGACAGAGCAGGGACGGCATTAGAGATTGAGGCCATCACCTATACGGACAGTGAAGAAGCTGTAGCTATTGGAGTCATGAATGGATAAACAAGATTCCCACTGTCCCTACCGACTATCTAGCAAAACCACAGCCAAGGAAACGGGCTTGGCAGAATCAGCGGAGAAAGAAGACCCTGTTGAGCTTGACTCTAGTCTGCAACTGTGAAGAGACATGACAGGTGTAGGATAAGTGGGAGTATGAAGAGGTTAAGACTGTAGAGGCTCCAACTATTGGTAAATGTGAAGAGGCTGATGCTTCCCCTCACATGGACAGTGTAGGGGCTGTAGCTATTGGAGACATTGCTGTGCAGGGGACAGACATTTCCTATCTGCTAGCTGTAACTTTGTAAAATGTGGCATAGACAGCATTGGTAACTGGCATCTAGAGCTGGGTGTAGTGTATCATCAATGACACCAAGAAGTGTAGTTTTAGTGAATGAGTACTGACAGGCGGCAGCAGCAACAGCAGGAGAAGGAGGCGGTGGGCCCTGAGACGGAGCGTGGACGGCATTGGTAACTGGTATCTAAAGCTGGATGCAGTGCATCGTCAATGACACCCGGAAGTGTACAGTTTTAGTGAATGGAGTACTTACAGGCGTCAGCAGCAGCAGCAGGAGGAGGCAGTGGGCCTTTTTTGATAGATAGCAAGTGCTATCAGAATGAAATATCTGTATTTTTTGAGAGAAATACAGAAATTTTTTTGCCATTTTTGATAGATAGCAAGCGGTATCAGAATTAAATATCTGTAATTTTTGGAGAGAAATACAGAAATTTTTCTGGCTTTTTTGATAAATAGCAAGTGGTATCAGAATTAAATATCTGTATTTTTGGGAGAGAAAAACAGAAATGTTTCTGCCTTTTTTGATAGATAGCAAGTGGGATCAGAATTAAATATCTGTATTTTTGGGAGAGAAATACAAAAATGTTTCTGCCTTTTTTGATAGATAGCAAGTGGGATCAGAATTAAATATCTGTATTTTTGAGAGAAATACAGAAATAGTCCTCCGTACAAAAATTAGCTGGTTACACAGCTCCATTACAAGTGATATAGGAGTCAAAGTTGATAGAGGCAGAGGGCCCTGAGGGAGGCCCTCCCTACAAAAATTAGCCAGTTACACAGCTCCATTACAAGGTATAGGCCTCAGAGACAGAGTAGAGGTAGAGGGCCACGAGGGGGAGGAGGAGAAGAAGATGCTGAAAGGCTGTGAAAGTGCTCTTCCCGTCAAGGTGTCAGCAGGCCATGCAGCAGTTGCCAGCTAATCAGTGCACTTTGCAGAGGGGGTGTTGAAGTCATTGCCGATCCAAGCCTTTTTTATTTTAATAAAACTGAGTCGGTCGACATTTTCTTCAGCAAGGCGAATGCGCTTGTCACTCACTACGCCCCCAGCTGCACTGAACACTCTTTCAGATAACACACTTGCGGCTGGGCAGGCAAGGATCTAAATGGCATGTTCTGCCAGCTCCGGCCACTGCTCAAGCTTGGATGCCCAGTAGCGCAGTGGCTCCTGGCTTTGCAGGTTGCAGATGTCCCATGTAGAGCTCAGGTATTCCTGCACCATGACTAAGTAGCGCTGCTGACTATCATTGGTAACTGCTGCACGACTGGCGGCTTTTCTCCGCTCAAAAAAAGCCTGCATAGTTTGGCTTAGACGACCTCTCCTGCTGCTGCCATCCATGCCGCTTAAGGTAGTTTGGCTGCCATGGCTGGTGGAACTGCCACAGGGATCCCTGCTGCTGCTGCTGCTGCTGCTGCTGCTGCTGCTGGTATATGGAAAGGCTGAGCACAAGTCCCTTACAAGCACTTCTTGGTAGTGCTGCATTTTAGGTCCCCTGTATTGGGACAAGATGAGTTATTCTATCTCAGGCTTGTAAAGTGGATCAAGTAATATAGCAATCCAATAGTCATCAGTCTTTGTTTTTATGTGTTGTATGTGCAGATCTTTGGCTATGCACTCCTGCATGAAGGCTGTCATGTGGCTCAAAGTTCCCACAGTTGAGGAAATTCTGGACCCACACTCCTGTGGGTCGAACAGCAGCCTAGGGTCGTCCTCCTCCTTCTCTGCCTGGTCTTGCCATCCACGGAAAATGCCGCCTTGTGTTTGGGTGGATGGATGCCATGTACCCTCCATATCCTACTCTGCCCCTTCTTCTCCTTCTCCCATGCCTGCAATCTCCTCCTCATCCTCTTCCACCTCCTCCTTTTCCTGGATTTGCAGTACACTATGCCTAGTAGGCATGCATGTCCGAGATGATGTTTGAAACGCCATCTCTTCCCTGCAGCGTCTGCTCTATGTCGTGTCCGAGCTCCACCATCATCTGTTCCAGCAGGCATATGATGGGGATGGTGTCACTGACACAGGCCTGATCCCTGCTGATCATCCTGGTCACCACTTCCAAAGGTGACAATACAGTGCACAAGTCCTCAACTTGCAGGCCACTCCGCAGGGCTGAAGCAAGGTAATGTAGCTAAGCGTCTCTGACGAACAGACTCTGCCACGTAATCCACCACCACTTTCTGTTGTTCAGCCAGCCACTGCAGAATGTAAAAGGTGGTATTCCAACGAGTGGCCACATCACAAATTAACCGGTGCACCGGCAGATTGAGGTTTCGCTGTAAATCCACAAATCTGGCACTGGCTGTGTACGACCCGCGGAAATGCGCTGACAACTTTCTGGCCTTCAGCAACAGCGGCTGGAGGCCTGGGTAATTGCCAAGGAAGCGTTGTACTATGAGGTTCATGACGTGGGCCAGGCAAGGTACGTGTGTGTTTCCCAGAACGTAGGGCTGCCCGCAGATTGGCCTTGTTGTCACACACGACCTTGGCTGGCTGTAGTCTGTGTGGAGTTAGCCATAATGCTCTCCTGCTCCTGCAGGGCACACTTAGAATGGTTGCGCCCATGAGGCTGAGGAAATGGAGGCATCGCAACCTCCAGACTGCGTGGCATCATCTGATTTGTGCACCGAAATAGCAAACTTCAGGTTGTTGCTGGTGGTGAACAGATGCTGGTGAATCTGGAGGAAGAGGTTGAGGCAGACGAGTCAAAGGAGGAGGTGGAAGTGAAGGTCGAGGATGATATTGCATGGCAATGTGCTCTGGGCGGAGCAAGGTATGCAGGCCTTCCTGCAGCTGCATCCTCTCCTGCTGCCACCAAAGTTACCCAATGAGCTGTGTAGGAAATATATCTTCCCACTCGGTTGCTCGACCAACTGTCAGTTGTCAGGTGCACATTGCCAGAAACTGAGTGCTGCAGGGCCACGGACACATTGCTCTGCACGTGTTCCTGCAAAGCAGGAACACATTTTTGTGCAAAATACTGCCGCTTGGTCATAACATACTGTGGGTTCGCGCAGAGGAATGCGTAACGAAACGCACTGGAGTCCACCAGCCGTTAAGGGAGGAGCTCAAACGGAATCAGCAATTAGCTTTGTTTTGGGGCCATTTGTGTCACAGCCTCACATCTTGTTTTAGATCCGGCCACTAGTATCTACGGCTGATCAGATCAAAGGTCTTCTGTTGCCCATGATGCCCAGCGAGGCATGCCCCTATCGAAAGACCACTGGACGCTGATTTTTTTGAACGAGGTTCTTCCCTGGTGGAACTCGAAGCAGCTAGACTGAGGCCCGAGGGCACGATTTGAGCTGGGTCTATAGCGAAGGCTGGTTTCACTTCAGGATTTTCCCTCTCGAAAGAACGAGAAAGTGCGTCTGCCTTTACATTTTTGGGGCCCGGCTGATAAGTGAGAACAAAATTGAACCTTGAGAAAAACAGAGCCCAGGTTCTTATGGTCTGTAAAAATGGTCACGGGTTGGAGAGCTCCCAGCAAATGGCGCCATTCTTCTAGGGCAAGCTTGACCGCAAGAAGCTCCCTATCTCTGATGGCATAATTTTTCTCAGCTGGAGAGAATTTCTTAGAAAAGAACCCACAGGCCCTTAAGCGTTCTTCTTGGACAGCACGACACCAACACCAACGGAGGAGGCATCCACCTCCAAGAAAAAAGGCTGAGAAGTGTCTGGGCACACCAACGCAGGGGCAGAGGCAAAGGCTCCCTTTACCAATTTAAAGACCTGGAGAGCTTTACAATTGCTCCGTTTTTTATTCATAGCAGTAATGGGCACAAGCGTGCAGTAGTCACGGATGAACTGTCTGTAATAGTTGGCGAAGCCGAGGAACCTCTGGATGGGCTTCAGCCCAAGGGGTTGTGGCCAGTCTAGAACGGCAGTGTGTTTGGCAGGGTCCATCCGCAAACCTTCAGCAGAGACGATATACCCCAGGAACGGAACTTCAGGGCACTCAAAAAGGCATTTCTCCACCTTGGCGTACAGTTTGTTTTGCCGAAGCCGTTGTAGTACTGTTTTGACATTGTCTTGATGAGAGGATAGATCCCTAGAGTACACCAGGATATCATCTAAATAGACAATCACGAAATCATATAACAAGATGTCATTCATGAAGTTCTGGAATACCACGGGGGCATTGCAGATTCCGAATGGCATGACTAGATACTCATAGTGCCCATCTCGGGTATTAAAGGCTGTCTTCCATTCGTCGCCCTTACGGATGCAAATTAAATTGTAGGCGCCCCGCAGATCAAGTTTGGTAAAGACAGACGCCCCTTTGAGACGATCAAATAATTCGGAGATCAGAGGCAAGGGATATTTATTCTTAAAGGTGATGTTGTTGAGACCCCGACAGTCAATGCAAGGGCGTAGAGATCCATCCTTTTTCTGAACGAAGAAGAAACCAGACCCTGCTGGAGAGGAAGATTTACGAATGAAGCCCCTCGACAAATTCTCCTGAATATATTCAGACATGGCTTTGGTCTCAGAGAGAGAGGAAAGACTCTGCCAAGGGGAGAAGAGGCACCAGGAAGGAGATCTATAGCACAATTGTAGGAGCAATGTGCTGGTAGAGTCTCAGCCTGTTTTTTGCAGAAAACATCCTGAAATTCTCAGTATTGTTTGGGTAGCCCAGCGACAGGGCATGTGGCGGTGGCGCAAACCTGCTGAACAGGAAGGATTTGAGGAAGGCATTCCCGACAGCATGTGCTGCTCCATGAGTGTATGTCTCCAGATCTCCATTCGATGATAGGGGCGTGTTTGCGTACCACCAAGGAAAGGAAATTGCCTCCGTGTGTAGGGCCCCAAGTTTAATGGTGAGTGGTACTGTGGCATGCTGGATGTATTCCGGTAAAGCCATGCCATTGACCACAAAGACTACCAGTGGCATAAATAGGGGCACCAGAGGAATATTGTATTCAGAGACTAAACGTGGATTAATGAAATTCCCAGCAATTCCAAGAAGGGTCCAGAATTGGTGTTTATCAGAAGAGATCTGGACAGGGAAGGTTATTTTGGAGGAAAGAGAGGTAAAAGCTTTGCCTAGGGAGCCCTCTCCCCATTTCGCTAGACACTGGCGTTTGGGGCCTTCACAGGACACTTGTTCTTGTAGTGGCCCTCTCCTGCACAGTACAAGCAGAGATTCCGGTGTCTGCATCGTGCCCGTTCTTCAGGGGAAAGACGGGCATGGTCCACTTGCATGGGTTCCACAGGAGGAACCTCAGGAGGGGGTTTTGGAACATTGGAGCTGGACTCTCTGGGTCTCCCGAACCCGCTCCTGGAAGCGAGTGTCAATCCGTACACAAAGGGACACCAGGTCATCCAGGGTAGGAGGAAGATCACTACCGGCAAGCTCATCTTTAATATGCCCTGCGAGCCCCGCCCAGAAAACCACTACCAGAGCGTCATTATTCCACTCCAATTCAGAGGCCAAGGTTCAGAATCTAACAGCATATGGACCTACCGAGAGGGAGGCTTGACGTAGGCTCAAAATCGCGGCAGCTGCTGAAGAAGCCCAGCCAGGTTCATCAAAGACTGCGGAATGTCTGCAAAAAGGCACCGAAGTTTCCCAGGATAGGATCCCCCTTTTCCCAGAGGGGTGAAGCCCAAGCAAGTGCCTCTTCCGACAATAATGAAATAAAAACCTTGGTACGTTCAGTGGGAAAGTTCCAGGGCTGTGATTCAAACTGAATCTGGCACTGGTTCACAAATCCTCGACAGAGTTTGGGGTCCCCGGAGTAGAGAGGGGGGCTGGAAGCCGAAGTGTAGAACATGGCGGCAAAGTGGCTGGAACTGCAGTGGGTGCAGAAATCCCAGGTATGAGAGCTGGGGTTGTAGTTGCAGAGGCAGGAGGCTAATGGCTGACTGGAGCTCATTAAGGCGTTCATCGCATCTCCAAAGAAGTCCACAACTTTAACTTGGAGTGACTCTTGTTTCTGAATCTGCTCACGCAGGTCCTGCATGGAATCAGGTAGGGGAATGTCAGAGGGGTCCAGTGCCTGAACAACTGTCACAGCTCCACAAGGCAAAGTGGTGGACCCACTGTGTCACCCACCTTGTGGGTGGAGACATGCACGGGGCGCAGGGTCTAAGCAGTAGCTTGGTCTTCTCCAGAGCCTCTAGAGATAAGGATGTTGTGCGGCAAGCAACTGCCAGGTTGCAGCCCCAAGGCAGGTGACTGCCAACAAGCAGGGACTCAAGCGTACTACAAAAGGGAAATCCAGGAGGGTAGTCAGACAAACCAAAAGGTCAGGACCGGCAGCGAACAAGGATGGTCAGGACGGGCAGCAAGCAGGAGTAGTCAGAAACGAGCCGGGGTCGGTACACAGAGAATCAGGAACAATAGCGATAAACAACAGTAATATGGAATCAGAGCCAAACAAACTCCTTGTTCAGGCAACTTCCTGATGCCAGGTCACTTCCTTAAGAATACTCTGGTTCTCTGTGGCAAGGGAGCAGCTGACAGAGAATCACCTGACTTGGAGCAGGAAGTAAACAGAGTGTTGGAACCAGAGGCAGAGATGGTGCTGGCAGCAGGGGGCTGCAAGGAAGGTGAGCAAGAAGGAGGCACAGGTGACCTGGGAATCTGTGACAATCTGGGCCATATTTCCTCTTGCTCTCCAGCATCTGGGGGATGGAAGGTTGGATGCTGTAATGCTAACCACAGAAATATTGGACGATGGGGTAGAAGGTGTGGGGGATGGCAATGATGACTGGTCTTGACTGCTAGCAATGCGACAAACACCAGCCAATCTGCGTTGCAGCTCCTTCTCACCGCTGGTGGAGCCTGAAAACTGTAATGCTCGGCTACATGCCCCACTCATATTGCTGGCAGCAGCACGGGGACCTTTGGTGGCTGAAGGAGGAAAGGCAGCAGAGGAAGATCTAGCAGCTTGCTTCTGGGGAGGAGGTCGAGGCACAGGGGCAGGTGTTCCCACCAGGTTAGCGGGTGGTGGGTTTTTAAATGTGTGCTCATTCAACTTGTTCCAAGTTTGTTTGGGTTTTTGCCTTGTTTTTGCCTATGCAGCACAGTATACAAATGTGACATCTGTCACTGCGTTTGTCTGACTGTCTCTCAGTACAAGTGTGATAGTGTGCACGCCGTCAGGGTACCCTGGCTCTGGCTACCTGTATGTAACACACTGACTGACTCACTATCTATCTATCTGACTAACAGTGAAACACTCTACCTATCTGAGTACAGTAGATTAGAGAGGTTGTGTCTGCTAGCAGATCTCTGTCAGGAGTGGTAAATGCAGGCACGCCCTGGCTTTATATAGGCCAATGGCTGCCTGTGTGGCATGCGGTGACAGACAGCCAATCGGCTGCCTGCAACCACAAAGATGGAGGAGAGCATCACTGCTTTTTTTGGAGGGCCCCAGCATTATGGGGGAGTGCCAAATTTGAACACGCGAACACGTGATATTCGGTTCAGGTCTACCTGAATTCAAACAGCCATATTCAGGTCGAATATAAGGACAACACGAATTCTAATACCAACACTACTGGTGGCAGCTGTCCAAAAAGAACTGGCACCATTTAAAGCTCATCCTTATATGGGAAGCCATTTTAAGTAACGAGAAGACAATGCCCAAGTGCATTAGATACCCGATGTTAAATAAAGTTGAATTGGTTTGAAACTCCGGTGTGCGTGCACACTCGGTAGTCTATGTGTTTCAATACAAGAACCAGTCTGTCGATTAAGATAGCAAGCCCGCCTAACGCTGGGCGGGCCTAGACACTTAACTCTGCCCCACAAGAAGTGCCTTCACTCCCTATAGATGGGAGTGATCCCCCTACCAGCGAGTCCTGGTCATTACAGCAAAAATGACCAAACAGGGGAGGTCTAGGAGAGTAAAGACCAGCACAGCTGGATTAAGCTTGCGCAGATCCACTTCCTAGTAGGCACCATAGGGTGCCCCTGTACCTCGTAAGGTAAATTATATAATAATGTACCAAGAATTAGGATTAATTATAGATTGTTGAGAATCAAGATCTTGCACTCATAAAGCAAGTGTAATGTAACTGAAAATCATACATAAAATGAATTATGCTTGAACATATAAAGGTTCAGGATACAATAAAAATACATATTACCATAACGGAGTTGTAATGAGTATAATGTGTCTTTCCAACATTAGAATCACCAATTAATTGAATGTGTAAAAGTTTACACAAAAAGAGAACAGATTATATTAATCATCGCAGTAGAATAATACTAGGTATTTGAGAAAGAAAATTCAAACAATAGAGAATAATCATATAATAACAACATAGGGGTTCAAATATACTCCAAGATTGAAGTGTGAAATACTAACAGTGGTTGTATTTTACGGTGAATGTATACAGTGAATATATCACTAATTGTTATTCAAAGAAATCGTTTGAAAGACAGAACATCATTCAAACCCGGTGCTGTGGTGGCTTTTAAAGTTGAAATCTATTTAGTCTCTGCTTGTATTAAAATCTGGTCCGTGCACCGGGCTTTCAAATCAACTCAACTTTATTCAACACCGGGTGGCTAATGCGCTTGCGCATTGCCTTCTTGTTACCTAAAATGGTTTCCCATATAAGGACGAGCTTTAGATGGCGCCAGTCCTTTTTGGATGGCTGCCACCAGCTCCTCCTGCTGCTATCCTCTACACCAGTTTAATAGTAAGTAATCAGTAGTTTAAGCAATATCTTTCTGACTGAAATTGTCTATTACTTATGGGCCAAATATAAAATACCTTTTACTATTTTCTTTTTCTCCCTTCTGCAGTACTGGATTAACCCATTACTCCTGTACTCCTCAGTTACCCTACAAAAATCTTGTCAAAACAACACTATCCTGTGAACATTGCTCAGTATCTATACATAATCCTTCTTTATATTCTTAAAGTATTTCAACAAGCATACTTATATGTAGTTTTTAGTAATTGACGGTTCATCCAATAATTACTTCTTATTAATTTATAGATTTAACCCCATCAAACACGGATATCCATCACCAATAGTTTTATTGGGTTCTGTTTGGAACTCATCTCAGGTATGCCATCTTGTGGACAATTAATATATTGCATCAATTTACCTTTTTATTACAAACCCCCCAATTCTTTCATTTAATATGCGTTTTCCCATAGAACATTCTCAACTCCTAGGAATTCAACCCATGAAGTAAATATTTACCAACTACACTCACTATCATACCGTCCAAGTAAGTTTAACTAACTTTGATTTATTAGGGCTAATCCATAATATGAATTCTGTTTTTCAATGATGAATCTATTTATTATAGAGCCTATTCAACTTATTTACCTGCTATCTAGAACACTGGTCCTTGATGTAAGTTCAGCTTCTGATCTTCCATCCTACTATTAGTGTCACTTATTGGGTCAATATATCAAGTGAGTTATTGCTTATAATAAGAGCTGAAGATTATATATTTTAAGTGTTGGCCCCTGAGGAAGCCCATTGTCCCCTGAGGAAGCCCATTGAGGCGAAATGCGTCAGGAGACCCCATAAATATACAACACCTATCTTGACCTAGTAATTTTGTGTTGGATGAACATCCATTATAAACACATCTAAATTACATACTACTAGAGATTGTGTAGCATGTGGAGAAAACTAAAAAGTTTCCCCTCTGTTGTGTTTACAAAATTATGTATGTTGTTGTGTTTGTGCGACCATTTTATATGAATTAAATAAAATTAATAATTATATATATATTATATGAAGATTTATTTGTATTGGACTCAATACAGCTATTTTATATTGAATCCAATACAAAATTATTTGAATTTTCCGCCAATCCTCCCGCCCACACCGATGTCACCAGGAAACCCCGGAGATCGTTTCTGCAGTTTGCGGCTGGAGATCGGAGGAAAAGGTTGTGTTCCCAGGACCTGCGGGGACAAGCAGGACGCCGAGGGAGCAAGGTAAGTGGGTTTTTATTATGTTCTTATGTACCCCGAGTGTGACTCGGAAATACAAATTTTTGCATTGAAAATCCACCCCGAGTCAAACTTGGGAATCCCACACAAATATGTTATAATTAATACAATAAGTGAATAATTATTAATATTACACAGTATTTATCATCATATTACGCAGCGCTGTACAAAGTCCATAGTCATGACACTAACTGTCCCTACCATAGTTATATGTCATTAATGTAGTCTAAGGTAACATTTTTTGGGGGGAAGCCAATTAACCTAACTGCATGTTTTTGGGATGTGGGAGGAAACCCACGCAGACATGGGGAGAACCTGCAAACTCCATACAGATAAAACCCTTGCTGGGATTCAAACCTGGGACCTAGCACTGCAAAGGCAAGAGTGCTAAGCACTGAGCCACCATGCTGATCCAACATATTAGAATTCATTGTTGAATACATAATTATAGTTATAACAATGAGAGGATAATAACCTAATATATAAGAATTCATTGCTGCATATATAAATATAATTATAATAGGAGAATAATAACTCAATGTCTAGGAATTCATTGGTGCATACATAATTGTTTTTGTAACTAGAATTGTTTAGAAGGCTGGTGAAGAATTGCACATATATAAAAAGTATACATACACACATGCATAACAGAATATATCTGAATATAATACAAGGCTTATATTTAGCTTATATCTATTTAGCAGATGTGTAAGAAGGATGTTACCTATCCTAATGTATAGTGTATTCGATGTATATATGCGTATCAAGCTAGTCGCAGTCGTGCAATAAAGAAAGAAACAAGATAAATAATCTTTATGTTTCCAATGCATATATTAGTATATCTAGTGTGTTCAGTGTATTATATGCAAGTAATGTATTATACTTTGGTAATGTATTAGAAGAGGTCCCCTATATATTATACTCTCTATGGTATATAATCAATATTCTTCAGCATGTTTTAATTTTATGTTTTCATATTAGATAGAGGTCATAGGAAGGGTTTGTAACTGAGCATGTCATTCAGACCGGGTGGTTTCACCGTTGCTTTCAAGGTTGCTATCCATTTTGTCTCAACTTGTAAGGGCCTTTTGTCAATGTTACCTCCTCTTGGATTAGGGGAGATGTGTTCCAGGCCAAAAAAAGTTTAGTACGTCTGGGTCAAAGTTATGTTTGGTTCCTACATGGTATCCAATAGGTATGATAATTTTGCCTGTATTGATTGAGTAAATGTGTACGTATATAGATTTTTTTTTTGCTCGTTTTGTTTTGCCCACTTAAAAGGCACCACAGTTACATGTGATTAAGTAAATTGCCCCTGTAGTGGAGCAGTTATGTTGTTTTGGTCTATAGGTATGTCCATGTGGGAGGACTATGGTTAGAGCTTCCTTGATCCAACGACATTGATTACAGTGTCCACATTTAAATGTTCCTTGAATAGATCTGTGGGAAGGTATGTTATGCCTTTAGTCTTGGTAATGGCTAGAGACCAGCTGGTCGTTTAGTGATTGGGGATTGCAATAAGGTATTTGGGGTTTCGTCCCTATCTATTTTTTGATATTAGGGTCAAAACATAGAATATACCAGTTTCTAGAAAGGATTTCGTAGATAACTTTATGATGTTGGTTGTATCTTACAATAACTCTGGTGATGGGTTGAGCTTGTTGTGGAATGTCCTCATTTTGGAAAAGGAGGTCTCTGCGTTGGTGTTGGTAAGCTCTTTGCTAAGATCCTTTAAAAAGTTTTTGGAGTATTCTCGGAGGAGGAGTCTTTCTTGTAGATCTGTGTCTGTGGCGCAGTTCCTTCTTAGTCCCAAGTATTGACTGTAAGGAATGCTGTTGATAAGAGCTATAGGATGTGGGCTGGTAGCATGTAATAAAGTATTTCCAGCTGTGGTCTTGCGATATAGTGTGGTTATCTTCATGAATAAATCTAGGAATGGTAATTCTGTATAGCTGTATTCCATAGTAAATTTGAGATAAAACGGTTTACTTCTAAAGTGTCAACAAATTCCAAGAGGGAAGACAAAGTTCCAGTCCACAATAGAAGGATGTTGTGCAAGTAGCGTTTCCAAATAAGACGTTTTGATATTGCTTTTTAACCATGCTGGAAAAAAGTTGTTCCTCCATTTTCCCAACTATAGGTTGACGTATGAGGGAGCCATGCCTAGTTTTGAGACATGCGTAGTTTTGGAGGTAGGTATTAATATCAAAAGTGAATGTATTTCTGGTGAGGATGTATGTTAGAAGATAAATTATGAATTTGTTCTGGTCATCTAAGTTCAGGTATTCTATTTGGAGACATTGTGTAATTGTTTGTATACTGTTAGTGTGAGGTTTAGGTTTCACCAAATCAATTGTATCTTTAAGATGGTTTTGTGACTATAGGACACAGGTAGGAATCGATTAATTTGCTTGCATTTGCTGCAGTTGATCCCCGAGATGATTGGACAGCCAGATGGATGACGCAAGTTCTTGTGCACTTTGGGGAGTGCATAAAACGTGGGGATCATGGGCAATTTGTTAGATAATCCTTAGTTGGTTTGCCAATGATATTCCTTGTATATGCATCCCAAACAATGGAGTTATATTCTTCTTGGAATTCTCTGATCTTCCCATTAGGTATTATAATGTATAATTCGTCATTTCCTAAAATGTTCTGACATGATTCTATACTGATGTGTGTTACAATGTTTCTGCCCTTGTCTGAGGGCTTTATCGCAATGTTTTTTTTCGTTTTAAGATTGCTTAATGCTTTCTTCTGTTGCTCTGTGAAGTTGATTTCATGTGGAGATAGGTTAAGGTTGGTTCTCAAAATTTCATCGGTCACACCGTCTACAATTGTATATGGTCTGATAATTAAGCAATGGTATTGGTTTGTATACATACCATATAAAATTATACATATAAATACATACCTATGCAATCATTGATTATACTAAGTGATCTCAATTTTACAACATTGGTCTTGTAATAAAATCCATAGTGGTAACATCAGCAATTTGTTTCTAATCCACATTCGGCAATACTATTCATTGTTTAAGCATCAGACCATATTTGTCTCACTTGTACCTCTGAAGAAGCCAATTAGGCGAAACACATCGGGTAACAAGACGTTCATTGTGGTTTCATGCTATTAATATTGATTACGAAGTATACTTATAGTTTATCTATGCATAGTGCGGCAGTTCTCATCCTATGATATGCAAATGGATGATGGACATTCAGAAAAGTTCATATAATTGCCTTTTGTATTTACTTGGATAAAATACAATTGATTGAACATCAGCCTACAAACCCCTCTACCTCTTTTTTTTCTCTGCTTTTATCAATTGTGACTAAGGTTTATTTACAGCTTAAATACCCAGAGCTACCTCTGCCCATCCACAAGATATCCCCAGTCCTGATCGAAAATTGAAAGATGTCCAGTGACACACAGGGTGTCATTGCCCTTCGCCTTAAAGCTTGTGACCACAGCATTCACCCACAATGTAATGATGCAGAGTTGTACTGATGTGATTGGCACCTTTACTTCACAAAATAAATGAATGGGAATGATAATTATTATTAAACTGTTGCTCTTGGACCCCAACATCTCCTGATGCCTCTGTACAAATATCAGATTAGGTACAATTTTAAACATGACTACACTTTCATGTAGAAAAAAAGTAGAGGCTCTGCAAGATGTTAGGACATGTCACTTCAGAATCTGTTTTTTTTTTTTTTTTTTTTTAACTATTGTATGATGGCAATACATAGCAACACGTTACATGCATAGGAGTGATGCAGTACCATACTTGTACCAACAAGATGCAGTGCCCTGCGACAAATGGTGCATTAGGCAGCCAATTCAATATGTACAAGATGCCCTAAAAGATGTGTGTCAATACACAGCAAAAATGTCCCCAAAGACTTTTATATATTTGGTTGTTTTTTGGGGGGAATTGGATGTCGAATAGGCTTCTACAAGGATGATGGGCAGGGGTACACAAATTTATTGCCATAAAGTATTGGCCTGACCTCCATTTCCCCAAACCAACCCAAATATCGCAGGTTGTACACGGGATAGTACAGCACACAGTTACACATCTTTTCTGTAAACGATACGTGCTATTGGTAACATACAGCATACACAGCCATGTTGGATTATCATTAGAACAGTCTGCCATACATTCGAACTTGGAAAGATAATTTTGCATAGATTAGGGTATCTGTAGCGGTCTGTAAAAAAAATCCATAGTGGTAATATCAGCAATCTGTTTTTAATCCACATTCGGCAATACTATTCATTGTTTAATCTTCACAGCAGATTTGTCTCACTTGTACCTCTGAAGAAGCCAATTAGGCGAAACACATCGGGTAACAAGACTTTCATGGTGGTTTCATACTATTAATAACTATTACGATGTATACTTATAGTCAATTGCAGGACCTTCAGGACAACTGCTATTGGCCAGTAAACTGTCAGTATATTCTGAGTCACACGCTCAAGTAAGTTTTTGCTATACATAGTTCTCCCCAGAGGTTTTTAGACGGTTGCTCCGCCCGGCTGTTTTGAATACCCCGCCCAGCTCTCCTCGGCAGCTCTCATCCTCGGATGCACGGATCTCAGTGAGGCTGCTCTGTGCCATCTGTGCTCTGTGTCATCCATTCAGAGGATTGCTGCTGCCGATGAGAGGTGAGCACACACAGTTCAGCCTTCATGTGAAGGAGACACAGGCAGCCCCGCCCCCATCTCTTAGCACGAGCTCTGCCTGTGAAATGTATCCAGCTCTAGCTCTGGCTGTGAATTCTGCAGAGTGAATTCTCCATATCTCCTAATATGTATGTCACAATGACCTGTAATTTTCAGGGTGTACAGGGGACCCTCATAGATACTAGTTATTATAATTTCAGCCCCCCAGTTTTAAAGAATTTTAAGATATGGGGGTGACAAATGTAAAAAGTTATGAAAATTAAACTTTGGGGTTGCTGTTTCAGAGGAAAGTGCTACTAGGAGTCCTAAATTGAAAGTGCAAATTGGGGACCCCGGAGCCACTAACATAACAAGGAGCATTTGGGGTGGGGCCCCTAAATTTATACCTACCTGTCACAAATCTATATCTATGAAACTGTCTGCTTCTCTTCTTTGTACACCAATTTCTCTGAGGGTGGGGGTACAAAACTGAAAATATAGGTGCAAGTGGCGGGCACATTCTCCCCTTACAATCTCATTACTACAACATCATTAGAACATAAATCACTCCGCCCATTACAATGGGCTTCCCTGCCCTGTTAAACATTCCTGTCCACTTATCTAACATTCTGAACTTCAATTGGGGAATGGGGAGGTGTAAGAAACCAAAAATATAGGTACAAGTGGGGAACATCTGTGACTAACATCCCTTAAAACTTCATCACTATGGCATCATTAGAAAATGAACTCTGCCCACTAAATGTTATTGAGGTTGAGGTACCTGGAAGGTTCCAGTCATGTGTAACAAGGAAGTGCATTTTGATGGACAGTTCAATGTTGTAATGATGCCATGGTGATGAAAGGCGATTGCCACATGTGTCTCCCACTTCCACCTATATTTTTTTTTCCCTGCACCTCTTAATTCTAGAGAAATTGGGGTTTGAGGTAAGATGCAGACAGATATGTATAACAGAGCAGGCAGCAAACTTTACTATGGCAATATGAGAACATAAATCTCTACCTAGCAATTACATTTTAGAAAGGTTTAGCGACTTGTGCCTACAGTTTCAGGTTCCTATGCCTCCACGTGTACCTTAAACATTTCAAGTTAATACAACCAACGGTTTAGGAGATATGAAGGTTTCAACACAGCGAGTTGTTAGGCAGCTTTTACACTCACATAGCGATCACACTGCGCTGCCGATGATATTACACACCGCGGATAAATGCCACAAACTGTTTTTATATAGAATATGGGCAGTGATGAGAGGGGGTCACTGTCTTGTCCCTATCTGATATCACATGCATGATGCTATTAAAGCATCGCCACATTTTTAACATTATACTAAAGAGTGACTTTCTCTGTTATGTAATGGAAAAATGTGCGTTTTTTGTTTTTACACTTTTGTGGAGAGGACCTCTCCCCTTCAGTCTTCACTTCCATTTCAGTAAAGACTGAAGGGGAAATCTGCAGCCTCCTGGGATATTTGTGTCACATATCCCAAAAGGCTCTGCACTGCTCCTTGTGTGCATGCACCTTCAGAGGATTTATTATAATGTAAAAAAAAACTGTTCAATCTAATGCGAAGTGCAAGGCAGCACTGGATGTACAAGTGAGCATCAGAGAAAAGGTGGAAGCTGAGCCAGCATGGGCCTGCTGGGCTAATTTTGTAAAAGAATCAAGCGAAAAAAAAATGTTTTCACAAATGTTCACTTTAACTAAATATAGACACAGGAGCACATCTGAAGTTAGGCTGAATTCACACCGGCAGTAAGGTTACATTTGTCCATTCCTCATGCCAGGAACCACTACTGCTTAAAAAAAACTTCTAGCTTTGAAAAAAACCCAGCACTCACCGCCTGTTACCAATCCTAGGTGCCCGGCCCTCACCGCCTGTTACCAATCCTAGGTGCCCGGCACTCACCGCCTGTTACCAATCCTAGGTGCCTAGCAGTTGCCAGAAGTCACTCAGAAGGAGTAAATGTTTTTTGCTGCTAATATGAGCTAAGCCTAACTTGTTACACCACATTCATTATACTATTACACTACTACAAAGGAATACACAAACTTAGAACACTAGGAAGTTGGGTCACAATACACGACATAGCACAGTTGTGGCAAAATACATAGAAAAATTGGATATACTAACGGGGCAGGCATTACAAAGTTGTAACAAATAATTGAGAGAAGGTAGAACACTGAAACAATAAGAGGTTACCCATGGCATAAACAACTGGGAGCACTAAATTTGCCGTGTTTTGCCACACCCCCTTTTTTACCACCCGGCTACAGCTTCCCACCACCCGGCTGAAAAAAATTTCTGGGGAGAACACTGCTATATGTTCCTTACCTGGTGATCTAGCCAACACAACAGGCAGATAACATTGCTGCCAATTGAGCGAAGTGGCTCAGCATTGTCAGCCTGGAACAAAAAGTCCTGCCCTAATCTCCAGGTAAGAATCTTTGCAACAGAGTCACAAAACACAATTGGCTTAAAAAAAATAAATAAATAAAAAAGTACTTCAATATAGTGCCAAGAATACAAAACATTATGATTTGTGAAGGATGAACAAGAGTAGCCTCCCCATACCTTGTCAGCACATTAAGCTCGAACCCTCACAAGTTAATATGAGGGTGACAACACTATCCTAATTTAGAGGTCACCCCATCAAAGAAAGTAGAAACGCTTAATAGGTAATTTTTTTAGGGTGTGAAGGACAGAGACAGAAAACCCTTAAGCAGCACTGCATATGATTTTATGTTCAACCATCATCCTACCTTAAAGCTTTATTTAGCAACACAACAGACAGTAACTCAAAGTCCAGTGTTCAGATATAGATATTTATATACACAGACATGGTCTCCAGTACAAGGATGCAGTCAGCAAAGATGAATCCTTGGTATGAGTGTGGTAGAAGTAGTCAGCTCACACAGGAAGCCAGAAATGGCAACACCTCCTTCAGAACAAACACCCATCATGAACTCCCCTTACCCAAAAATCAGGATTATTGTTCTCATTCCCCTACCACCACCCAGTGAGAACATTCTTGACTGCTCACATGCCTGGAGCTAACCAACTAGACACCCTCCGATTTCACACACAGAACATTTGAGACAAAAACAGTAAAATACAATAAAAAAAGAAAAAACAAAATAAGAAGCTGGTGCCTGGAGCTTGTGTGTTCAGGTAAGTTGCTTTGGTTCAAACTCCTTCAAAATATGCCTCTCTTTCTCCAGTAGACCGCAGTTACCTGGCAGCTGATTTACAGTCTTCCTTCCACTCCCATGTGGTGATGGTCTTCTTGCATGCAGCAGTCAGCTTTGAGCCATTATAACCACCAGACATATTGGGGTCACGCTCTTTGGCCGAGCCATGTTACTCATTATCTGAGATTGCTGCTGGGAACAAAATGCACACTTGTGATAAGGGCAATTATGGACTCTCGGAGTCACTTTTAGACCTGGGACTCGTGCAGGTCTTACTCTAAACATTCTGCTGAGAGAATAAGGCTTTTTAAATAAAGGCAACCTACCTAATGTGTCTACCAAAATCATGGGGGGTAAGGGGGACAATATGGAAGGGACCAGGATAAACCACTTCCCTTACTCCAGGCCAAGCAGAGAGGTCAGAAAGTGGACTAGCTTTGTTTATTGCTACCATCTGCCCTCTGAACAACTAGCATTAAGAGATAGGAAGGCACACAGGGGAAGGTGTTGTAGAAAGGGGACAAGTGCTTAGTGTAAAAATATGTGTAATTTAGCAGGCGATGGTGTGTTTGGGTGAAAGAATAGCAAGGGGTGCCAGGGTCTCTCACTGGCGCACTTTGCCTGGGACATAATTTCTATCAATTGTTTCGTCCTGTAAGAATATATGAAGGCAACGCTCATTCTGGGCAAGTGGGTGTCCAGCGATCCTGCCAGGGAAGAGAAGAAGACCCATCACAGACAGAACATAAATATTGGAGTGTAAAACTTGTCAAAACTCACAATACACACTATGCAGACAAAACAGATATGCTCAAGTGCAAAAAAATGCTAACTTTCACTGAGCTGACAAACGTTGCCTCTGCATCACTAGCATTCCAGGCAGTGTTGACAGCAGTCTTCCCTGCTAGAACAGTCCCTCATCTATCCCCCACCCATCTCTGACTATACCCATACATGGGTTTCATTGCCAGTAAGCCAATCCTGCACCCCCCCCTCCCACCGAAGAGTCTGACCACGCGTTGTATGTAGGTAAAAAGCCCTTTGTAGTTCTGGGATGGAGCTGGAAAACAATAATCCCTACAAACATTTTACAAGCCAGGTAATGTCACAGAGTAACAGCCACGTCTCACTATTGACACAGGATGTAATACTGGGGCGTTACATGGAGGTCATACTTGGAGATCACCTACAACAACCTGAGCAAACTGACCCTGTTCTATGCACATTTAATTGTGAATACAACCTGTGCACCACTATGAAATTAGTCACCATATCTGGGGTAGATGGGGGGGGGGGGGGTGATATCTAAAATTCTGGGCTAGACTTCTGCACAGCTTCAGTTTTCCAATGTCTTTCTCAAAACAATATTTAAAGTTACTTATTGAAATATCTCTGGGCCATAAGAAAAATATTAAGACCAAGGCTGCATTATCATAAGGGTGGCTCTATTTTGCACATTGGGTCCCATTCATTGCTTTGGAGGGGTTATCCATCCCATGTTCCAGTCATGGATGGCCTTTCTATAAAAATGAATTGAATTGACAAGGAATATAGGAAACATTTCAGGGGGTCACAGACTAGCTTTAAATCTTTGCAATAAACCTGCAGGAGGCTAGGTGAAATTACTTGTTTATAAACTGCTCCAGGCCTTGCCGCCGCTCCTCAATGAATGACTCTTCAAAAATTCCTTCATCTCCTCGGAATGGGAGCTGTCTCTTCAGTGCTTTCCCAGGTAGTGGCGGCACCACAATCTATGCAAACATAAAATGCAACAATCAGAATTGTTATATTTTATTATCAGCACAGTAGGACCATCAATCATCTTCAATGAGCACCATAAGAAAACTGTATATTGGGATCAGTTCCCAATGGCCAGAAATGTGTGTCCCCCAAACACCACACCTACAGGACGTCCCATTCCAAAACCATGGCCATTACTATAGAGAAGTGTAAAATGCCTCCTTGACAATTACTATTGAGTTGCCCCCTTCACCATCCCTTACTCTTCCTGGAAGATCCATAAGGTTTTGGAGGGTGTCTATGGGAATTTGGCCCCATTTGTGAGGTCAGGTACTGATATTGGATAATTACAATTCATCACAAAGGTGGTCAGTAGAGTTGAGGTCAGGGCTCTGTGTAGGACACTCGAGATCCTCCACACCAGGTCTTTATGAAGCTGGCTTTGTACACAGAGGTACAGTCATGGGGGGGAACAGAAAAGGGCCAAAACTGTGACCACAATTGTCTACAAAGGTGAATGAAGTACACAGACAGGTAGGTAGCACTCACCTTGCTATCCCTCTCCAGCTCATTCTTCAGCCACTCGAAGTCGCTGTACCGCCTCCGCACACAGGAATCTTTCAGTTTAAAGATTGGCAGGTTTGTCTGAAATAACAAAATTCACACCAATATTACAACAAGTGACCACAGGAAATCACAATGGCGGAGGGGATATAATCTGACAAGGGGCAGACCGGACTAAACAGATCACATGGACTGCTTAGCAGAACTCAAACTTATCCCATATGCAGACATGTTACACACAGCCAGAACATGGATGCGACTGCGGATGTGAATTCAATGCCTGCTCTGGGTAATAACACTGCTGCATCCGGTGTATGGAAATCCTGCAGGAATGACCTGGATCCCAAAAGTCCCGAAGGTGGTCATTCTCATGGACGCAGGGGTGAACACACGTCACCCAGAAATGGTCCAATGTCTGTGCTTTTTGCATAGTTCTCCCCAGAAGGTTTTAGCCGGTTGCTCCGCCTGGCTGATTTGAATACCCCGCCCAGCTCTCATCCTCGGATGCACGGATCTCAGTGAGGTTGCTCCGTGCTCAGCTGTTATCCAGAGGTGGGCAAAGCCATGAGAGTGGGCGGGGGCTCAGCCTTGATGGGAGTGGCACACAGGCAGCCCCACCCCCCATATCTGATCGCAAGAGCTGGGATTTCTATAAAGAAAAAAAAAAAAAAAAAAAGCTACTTATAAAATGTAATCGCCCTAGTGGGGGGTGTACAATGATGTCATCAGCAGCAGTACAATCACTGTGTACAAGCCTTCATATCTCCTAAAGCATATGTTGTAATGACATGTAGTGAAAGTTTCAGGGTACACAGTGGACTAAAAAATATCAGCACCCCAGCTTTAAGGAATTGCAAGATATGGGGATCACAAAATAAAAATCTTATGAAAATACAACATTGGGGTAGCTGTTTCAAAAGAAAGTGTGCCTAGGAGTCCTAAATTGAAAATGCAAATTAGGGACCCCGGGGGCCACTTACATAGCAAGGAGCATTGGGGTAGGGCCCCTAAATGTATACCTACCTGTCACAAATCTATACCTGTCAAACTACGCTACCCTGTCTGCTTCTCTATCTTGAACCCCAATTTCTCTAGAACGGAGAGGTACAGGGAAACAAAAATAAAAGGTGCAAGTGGGGGACACCTTTGCTTAACTTCTATGGGCAGTGATTAGAGGGAGACACTGGCTGTCCTGCCCTCATCTGCCATCACATGCATGATGCTAATAAACTATTAAAGCATTACCACATTTTTAACATTATATAAAAGAGTGACTTTCCCCTTTTATAGAATGGACAAATTTGTTTTGTTTTTCCATTATTTTTTTTTTTTTTTGAGGAGGACCTCCCCCCCCTTCCGTTTTTACTGCTATGGTGGTAAAAACTGAGAGGGAAATCCGCAGCCTCCTGGGATATTTGTGTTACATACAGGGCTATGGAGTCGTTAGATAAATCCTTCAACTCGGACTCCTCAGTTTCTTGTACCCCCGACTCCTCTGAGATTACAGGGTTTCTCATTTTATCTTCACACTTTTGCAACCAAACTTCACAAAAAAATTTAGACCCCCTAATTATTCAAAAACAAAAAATTATAAAATTAAATATAACACAATATTTTTACCATCAAAGTTTTTCTCAAGAACAAATAAAAATATATGAAAATAAATTGATGATTTGTCAAATTATGTTTTTTACTTTAAATAATTTTAAAAATTAAATATCTTTATTTTAGGGATTTATAACAATATTATTTATATTTTTATTTTCAAAGTCATTAGCTTTATATTTAGTATTGCACTTACCTTAATGGCCAGCGAATTAAGTAATGCAGAACGTCAAAGAGTGGTAGACAGTTATCTGAATGGAAGTGATGCCTCCCAGATAGCAATGGTTTTGGGTTGTAATCGTACAACCATAACCAAAATAATTAGGACCTATGAATCTTCCGGTAGAGTGGAAAAATTACCAAGAGGAGGTCTGAGAAATTCAAAGTTGGATGAAGCCCATAAGGAGGAGGTACGCAAGTTAATGTTTGAAGATTGCAGAATAAGCCACAGGGAAAGGAAGGACCAATTATTTGCCATATTTGGAATGAATGTATTTATTTCAACAATGGATAGATGCATGGATAAATCCCAATGTTCATTAAAAACTTCTTTAATTCCTGCAAGGTGCAATGATTCCCACTCTTCAAGAAAGGTTTAGCTATGCTAACAAAATCCTTGATCGCATTGCTAAGGAAGATGGAAAAAACATCTACTTTCTTGATGAAGTAGGTTTAAACATCTCAATGAGAACCAAAAGGGGAAGGTCTCCTATTGTGCAAAGGGCGGTGCATGTTGTGGCTGGAGTGCATTCCAGAAATTATTCAATTTGTTGTGTGAGGAAAAAAAATGGGACCCTCCACTTTAAGTCACAAGCACAAGAATTTAACCAAGAAGCATTCCTCAATTTTATTGATGAGGTTTTGAATGTTTTTAGTGAAAAGAGTGTTCAGCATGCCATCTTAATTATGGATGTCCCCTTTCATAAAACTAGCCAGGTAAAGAGCTTGGTTGAAAGTAAGGGACACCAGCTCTAATTTTTACCACCATAATCTCCATTTCCTTATCCTGTTGAGAACATGTTCTCTAAATGGAAAGAAGTAGTAAGAAGAAATAGGCTAATTAATTTGGGTGCTTTATTAGAAAGCATCAATAGTGTATTTTTAACAATAAGCGAGCAGGATTGTTCAAATTATTATACAAAAATGTTTAGGTTTTTGCATAAATACCTAAGAGGAGAAAGCATTATGATTTATTAATCATTTAATTCATTATTACATATTTTTACTGTTTCTTGAGAAAACAGTAAAAACAAGATGCCGGCCGGCTTCTTACCTGGTCCCGCTGATTGTCCCACGTCCTTCTCGTTCCAGCGCCGGATGATCTCTGAAGGGAGAAGCCGTCCGGCGGAGAAAAAAAAAACCGGACGGCTCCTCCCTGCGTGCGTGATGACGTCGGCTGATTTTTGTGTTTTTCCTTTAATTTTATTAAAAGTAATTTTTTTTTTTTTTAAATGATTGTGTGTTTCAAACATTTTTTATATTCATAATATCTACTAGAACCCCTGTTCGGACATATTTCGGACATATGAAAAACAGTGGATCACTTTTGGTACAGAAATCTAGACCTCAGTGTAACGCTCAGGAGGTTAACCACAGAACTACTAGCTGGAAAGCTGATGCTCTACTGTATTGGCTAGTTTAAACAAAAGACAAAAAATGAAAACAAAGTTTTATTTATTGTTTTTATCTAGTAGCATAGCATGCATAAAAATCAGGAACAGGAACTTTACCAGTTTAAAAATATGAACCACATTCTTTGGCAGTTTTAAAACAAACACAAAGCCTAACTACATGAACAAAAACAAAAGCTGGAAAACCTAAAACAGTTTATATATTAAACTTGGAATATAGTTGTAGAGTAAAATAGCTGTTAAATGCAATCGAAATCTAACTGTAGTGTTGTTCTAAGAAACAGAATTCCTTTTGCTAGATCCTCTTTCAGAGAAAGCTCTTAAATCTGACTTGAGCTGAAAATATTTTTTTTTCACACTGACTTGGGTGGGTTGCATTGCTGTTACGGTTCTAGCCACATCACTAATAATCTCAGGATAAACAAGGATGGGTTCTTCTACAGTCAGTTTCGATGAGCAATCATACTTTTCTACTTCTTTTTATTCTTTAAAAAACTGCTGCTTTCTTCAATACTTGCAGAGCTGTCTTCCTCCAATATCTGTCTGTCACTTTCTTCATCTACTTTAGTTATTGTCTCAATTGTGCTCAACATATTAGAAGCATTATCTGTCACAATACATAGAATATGTTCCTTTTTAATTTCAAAATCTTCTAGAACATCCTCCACTACCTTCTGAAGATAGTCAGTGGTGTGATATGCCTGGGTGTCCTTTACTTTCTGCATTATTGTTTTATTAGTTTCATCAACAAATCTAACATTATTAGTAAAATAATTGACTCTGACATGTGCATGCATACATTTTTATGAAGACAAAGTGTCCCTTCAGACCTTTTCGTAGTTCTTCCTTTTTACATTTGGACTCTTTAATTATAAGTTTTCTTACACTTTCTGCTTTTAGGCCTAAAAAGGCTGGCTGTGAAAAGGATAATGGTACACTACTCTTTACCACCATTTCAATATTGTGGTTTTTGAATTTTTCTGGTGTCATTGTTATGGTAACTTTGTCAGATATAAAGAATCTTCTTAGTTGTGTTTGGTCTCTGAACATTTTTTATCCCAGAAGTAGATAGAAGTTGTGAATGAGAAAGATATCAATTAAAATATTCTTTAAGGATTTACTATAGCATGCAAATGATGCAAGTCTCTTTTCGAATTTGATGGTCCTGTAGGTGCAGTTTTGTTAGACGCACTGAAACTGCTAATTTTTGCATCACACTGTTTTTCACCATCATCTTCAAAAATACATTTGCACATGTAATGTTTCCCATGACTTGATAATGTAAAGTGCTCATAAACAGCAGACATTATCGTGTTTGTTGACAGACTTTTTGCCATTGTGAATGGGGTGCCGCTTTTACTAAAATATAAAATATGTAATACTAACTAGCATATTCTTTGATTTAAATACAAACATACACAGTCCTGCACTATTGCAAACATACATACAACACGGCACTATACACACAAATAAGCTATAGCCCTGCACTAAACATGGACATAATTTGTCCTATACAGAAAAACATGCACAAACATATACAGTATACTATACACACACACACCAAGGAGCCCTACATTTTACTCAGAAATATACACACAATATGCACTATACACATTCATACATTCCTGCACCATACACACAAACATACACATAGCCCTGCAGTTTTATCCAGAAACATGCACACAGCCTTCCATCATAGTACACACAAGCAGCCATGCAGTTTTAAAATACTGAATGAACACTTACAGTTGAATTAAAAAAGCTGCTCCTCCATGTTCTTCAAGCAGACAGGGGAAGTTGAGCCTTTATCTTTGTTTGCTGATCTTCTGCTGGAGAAAGGGCAGTGGGAGACTCCAAGGCCAGGGGGCCCACTTAACTAACTTCCTAGTATTAGGTGGTGTGCAAAATGATGTTAAAGTTCAGCCCTGCATGGGAGCATATATGGAGAGTGCAGGTGTCCTGTACCTGAACACACATCAGGCCATACCACTGACCTACACCTATATCATTACACTTGTTTACACTCAAATGAACTTGTTAAACACATTATATCTGAAATAAAATGAAAACACCTTTTGTAATGTACATAATCCAGATTACAATAATGTGAATGTCAGGTTGTATAATAGCTCAGCTGAACTTCACCACTAGTAGAAAAACAACTATGCACTGGGCTTTATTCTTACGTCAGAGAAGTACTTAATTATGACTATTGTTTGTGAAATAGGACATTTGAACTTGCTGTATTTTTATTATAATTTAAATTTATCAGGAGTTGGAACATTTTTATCGACTCCGACTCCAAAATTGTCTCCAACTCCTCTCCTCGACTGACTCCACAGCCCTGGTCACATATACCAAGAGGCTGTGGGCTGCTCCTTCTGCTCATGCTTCTTCAGAGGCTTTCTCATAATTGTAAAAAAAAAAAAAAAAGTGCTCAATCTCATGCATGAGCAGTGCAAGGCAGCGCTGGACGTTACAGTTTGCATCAGAAAAAAAAAAAAAGAGGGAAGCTGAGCCAGCATTGGACACATCTGAAGTTAAAATGAATTCACAGCGGCAGTAAGATTACATTTGTCCATTCCTCATTCCAGGAACCACTGCTGCTTAAAATACTGCTAGCTCTGAAAAAGCCCAGCACACCGCCTGTTACCAATCCTAGGTGCCCAGCACTTACCGCCTGTTACCAATCCTAGGTGCCCAGCACTTACCGCCTGTAAAAAGCCATAGAACATGCAGCAAAGTGCATTATTGTTGCCCTGGACTACGCTGGTGTAAGGAGCTGAGGAATTTTGCTGAGTCTTGAATAGGAGATCGTTTTAACAGCTGGGAACCACCACAGCTGGGTGCACCTAGACCTATGTAAATAGACCTATATGTGGCCAATGTCAGCCACATCACCTGAACGTTCACCTGACCACCAATCGGTAATACTGCATTACATACATCCTTTTACTACAGGCACATACATTACAAGCTGTTAACAAGAAAAGCTGATCTTTAGTCCGATATAAAAGGACACCAGCTAACAGCGGAATTCTAATTCCCACATCCAGAGCAATCGCCGTTCATTCCCATAATGGTGTCATTCGTACACATCTGTGATCTGCAGAGCGCCACGTGATGAGATTATTGTCTGTTCCTGTGTTCATGTTCACTCCTTCAATTCTTTCCCTTCTTCCTCAAACCTTCAGAAACTTTCCAACCAAAGTGAGGTTCGGTGAATTTGCCCTGCACTTGTATGGAATTTTGCAATACATCAGAATAAGACAAACGCAGACAACGAATTGCAGAAGAATCTAGAATGGTGACTGCTTTAGTGGGAGCTTGGGTGACATGGGAACAAAAACAAATGCATATTATACAAAGTCTGTAATGCGGTCACACAGGATGTGCTGATGTATCACAGAGAAAGGGGCAGAACCCAGACTGCCCCAGAGGGATAAGTTGATCAGTCTGCTGCTTCTCCTTTCACTGTCCAATTACAGGGAGGGAGGAACAAGACCTGTAAGTCTTTCTAAAGTACATACCTCTTTCCTGCCAAACAAAGCTGTGGAATTCTTAGAACCAGATGGACAAAAACAAATTATTTTGACAGGTATGACAGCCGTTGTTTAATAAGCGGTTTGCCGGATCAAAAAACAATCATTAAAAGCCTTAGGAATGGACTATGACCAATCGGCTGCTTTGCCTGAATATCAATGAATATTAGTTCTCATTATCCTCTCCTGATAGGATGTACAGTACACTGCCACAGCCAGTGTCAGCCAAAGGCGGGTTTCACGGCTCTCAGCATCCTCCTCTGATGGGTGTGGTTTACAGCGCCACTGCCAGCGATGGCCACAAACCATCCAGCGGACAGTGGAGATTCTGTGGTGCCTCCTGGCCATCTGTGCTGCACCGCTGCTGGTGTATCTATCATAGGGTTATAACTGCTCTCATTATCCTCCCTGATAATGAGACTGTACAACGCTACAACCTGTGTGTGTGTGCGCCATAGGTAGATATCACGACCATTATACTTTCTCAAGGGGTTGGCACTCCTCCCTACCCCTGGACTCACCCGCATCCGGACCTCGTACACCGTGTATCGGTTTCGACCCACCCCGACAGTCTGCGGGTTGAAGATGTCGATCTCGAGGAAATTGCTGGGCGGCCCGTAGGCGTCGGTCAGGTCCTGAGGTTTGGAGTTAAGCCGGCGAGTGTCTGCCACTGAGGCCTCCGACATACTGCACCGAGACACGGCAGGACCAATCGACACACCCGGTGTCCTATAAGATAATACTACTTTAGGAATGCGTACTACCAGCTGATTGGGCGTGTACAATGACGTCACAATCAGCCGGTTCTGCTCTGTCTGCGCGCGCATCTCAGAATCTTTTTCAATTGGATTCTGCTTCCAATTGTGAGCTCCCCGAGAGTGGGCGCGTTCCAAAGACCTCGGAGATCAGCTGCGCTGCTCCCCGCCCACCTTTTACTGTAAAAATATCCCAACCCCCCGTACAGCAGCAGCATGAGGTCTGTGTGCATGCTGTCATTACCCCCAATGTATAAACCTTAATATCTCCAACACCGATTGTTGTACAAACATGAAATTTTCAGTGTACACAGGGGACCCCGAGAGCTGATACATAACAAGAAACATAACAAGTTGCCAGATATGGCGTCTCAAACATAAAATCCTAATAACAATCAGGGATCTTTTCTAATTAAAGTGGGCTCTATATAATACTGCACAAAACTATACTAAATCATTATAGAAAATTCTTTAAAACAATTGCTTGATACATTCTTGGACTGTTTTCCCTGTGTTGGATTGAGCTTCCTTTCAACCGTGGTTTCTGTTCCCCCTTGTTCTTTGTGCTGATTCCCATGTCGGGTCAAGTAGTACCAATTTGCTTGATCTTGATGGTATGTACAAAGTTACTTTTGAAATTAGTATTATTTTGATCTAAAGTCACATATTTAAGAGACTAATGGTGGTTTATTTTTCTGTACTGTGTTATAGTGCTAGCATACCTATAATCTGTACAAATTAAATCCCTGAGGAAGCAGAGCATATCTGCGAAACACGTCGGATTGCTACAGCCTATTAAGTAGGCTATACTCATCTAGGCTATATTGGTATACTCAGCATTGTGATTTTAACTTGAATCTGCTGCCACCCTCTGCGTATGGAGGCATTACAGATATTTTAATGTGTGTTATTTACATTTTGTATTTTGCAACAATAAATATTTCACTTTTTATATAAGAAATGTTGATTTTTTCAGGAAAAATTGTGATTCGTTACCACGAATCGCGAGGAAATAGAAAAAGACCTACTGGTCCTACCGCAACTGGCGCATGATTCAACTGACATATTTATTCAGATCACTATCACCCGTGACTCAATTTGTACGTCCCTTGCTCTCATTGGAGTCAGTCTGCCTTAGTTTGGAGCAGTTCAGAGGTACTCTTCTTTTGCTTACAGGACCCTGTTGACATCACAAACAACGACCGCTGCTAAATTTATTGGTAAATGTGAAGAGGATTTAGGGGTGTTTTTCTAAGAATACAGGGCACTACAGGTGATGAATGGGGACAAGTCCCCAATAAACAAGTTTATTGATGTGTCATACACTTATATAGTCACTTTTGGTTAGTACTGCGCAAATGCAAACACATGAGTTATACAATACATACATACATATATGGTCATAGCAACATTAGGGATATGTCTGTCACGTACACTTAGAATATAGAGAACTCACAAGTTCCTATTTTGACTTGTGGTTAAACATGTTCCTTACAGATAAGGCCCCTGACAGTTATAGTTTGCGACATGCAATAGTTTGTTCTATTCTTCCTTATGCAAGCAAAACAAGATATCTCCTAATACATATATATAGGACAAAGGTTCATCTGGAAACTTCTGGAAAAATCTGGAAACAACTCACAAAATGGATGCTGTCAGAACAAGATGGAGGTTTCTACTCCCTTCACTAGGGACAAGTCCCCATTCATAACCTGTAATTCCTGAACATTGTAGTGGAACTGCAGAGGACTGCAGTTCAGTTTCCCACGTGACGTCACATTTTGAAACTGAACTGCAGATGACCTCTGCAGTTCTACTACGATCTCTGGGCACTACAGGTCATTCCCCATTCATCTCCTTTAGTGCCCTGTATTCTTAGATAGAGAAACTCTATCTAAAAATACATAGTAAAAAAAACAGCACGGCAACAGCGATTGCTGTTGCAACGCTGTTCTATGTATTCTTAGATAGAGTTTTACAAGTCCCCATTCATCACCTGTAGTGCTCTGTATTCTTAGATAGAGAAACTCTGTCTAAGAATACATAGTAAAAGTACTGCACGGCAACCGCGAAATAACCGGAAATAGCCATTTTTAACGCGATTGGCCTCAAAGCGAATCTTTTTGGAAATTTGGGCGAACCGGCCAAATCGAATTTTTGAGAAATTCGCTCATCTCTAGTTGGGGAGTGTAGTAGTGGGTGTAGGTACATAAAATAACAAATCGTCAGCATACGCTACCGTTTTATGCTCCAGATTGCCAACTGTAATACCCTTTATATTCACATTGGAACAGATGCAACAAAGCAGAGGCTCCAACATGAGAATGAACAGCAATGGGGACAATGTGCAGCCTTGTCTCGTGCCGTTGCTAATAGGAAACGACAGAGACAGCTCGACATTGATTTTAACTTGTGCAGTTGGCTCAGTATACAATGCTTGTATCCAAGTCACGAACCGAGCAGAAAGGCCACCATAATTTAGGAGCGTCTGAAGATATGACCAATCTACCTGATCAAATGGCCTCTCTGCATCTGTGGAGAGAAGCATGAATGGGATTTTGTGGGAATGTGCATAATCAATAATGTTCAATGTATGGGTGGTATTATCCTTTGCCTCCTGAAATGGAAGGAAACCACATTGATCAGGATGAATCATCAGCCTTAAAGTTTGGTGAGCGGGCAAATTTATATTTGAGGCACCACAGCACACAGACAATTGGCAGTACCCTAATGCTCAATACCATGGTCCCCGGGGGTCCCTAATATCCATACTCCTGGTCTTTAAATAGCCAATCACTACAAATTGTATTTTATATATATGGGTAGATAACCTTTTGTTTTGTTTTTCTTTTTCCAATTTTTGTTAAAACACAAAAAGGCACAGCTCCTCCCCTTCTGTCATTACCGCCGCAACGGTAAAGACTGCATGGGAAGTTTATTATCAGCTCTCGGGGTCCCCCATGTACTGTGAAAATGTCATGTTTGTACAACAATCGGTGTGGGAGATATGAAGGTTTGTACATTGGGGGTAATGACAGCAGCATGGACACAGATCTCATACAGACGCTGCTGCTGTACGAGGGGTGGGATTATTTCACAGTGCAAAGTGGGCAGGAAGCAGCACAGCTGATTGCCGAGGTCTATAGGACACTTAAGCAGAATCACATAGAAAAAAGATAGGAGATGCACGTGCAGACAGAGCAGAAACAGCTGATTGTGACGTCATTATACACGCCCAATCAGTTTGTAGTACGCATTCCTAAACTAGGATTATCTCATAGGACACCTCGGAGATCAGCTCTGGCTGTTCCCCGCCCACCTTGTACTGTGAAATAATCACACCCCCCGCCCCGCACACCAGCGGGTGTTCTAACAAATAAATCTACCCCTGAAATAAATCTACCAAGGGGCATGTACAAATGGGCGTGTACAATGACGTCTTTGCCTGGAAAGTTTCACAGCTGTGTTTGTGTATGAATGCTGCACGTTATGGACTGCAGCCTTAAGCTGCGTACACACCTGCAATTTTTCTCGTTGGAAAGGATCTTTCACGATCCTTTCCAACGAGAAAAGACTGCACGATGCATGAACGATGCTGTACATACAGCACCGTTCATGCTCTATGGAGAGGGGAGGGGGAGAGCGACGGAGCGGCACCCTGCTGCGCGCTCTCCCCTTCCCTTTCATTAGGATCGGTCGTCGTCCATCGTCCATGGATCCGCCAGGACGGTCGTCGGACGATGGACGACGACCGACTGTACACACGGCAGATTTTCGCCCGATAATTGGCCGATACCGATTATCGGGCGAGAAAAATTTGCCGTGTGTACGCAGCTTTACATCTCTCCCAGTACAAACCTCAATATCTCCTGAACAGTATGTTGTACTGTGAAGAAAATTATGATCTTTGTATATACTATTATTGTTCTATGCCCCCACCCTTGCTAGTAGCCCAGGATGTCACAAAAGATAACCACACATAAGGACAGTCACACACACACATCGTAAACTTTGTTGCCAAATTCTAGCTGAACTAGCTGACCACACAAGGAACAAAGCTGAGAGTAGGGGGTGAGCAATATTGTGTCAATAAGAACATTTGTGAGTGGGAAACCTGAAAAAACACTGAGTACGTGACAAGAGGGCTATAAATATTGTAACTGCAAGTAGGGAATTCAGACAAATCATCAACTAGGCTATTGCTTGTATGTAATGCTTTTGTCTCCTCGCTGCTAGTAAAGAAAGTCTTGACTTAAACCTGACGTGAGTTGTCCAGCGGTGAAATTCTTTCACATGTACCGACTTTTTCAGGGTACACAGGGGACCCTTATAACTAGCAGTACCAAATTTCATCTCCCCACCTTTAACAACTTTCAAAATATGGGGGTCATAATTATAAAAACTAGTAAAAATTGAACATCAGGGTTGCTGTTTTAAAAGTAAGTGCAAACCCCACATTTCTACCTACAGTACCTGTAAGAAGTGGAATTTTTCTGGGTCTTGAAGTTAATTATTTTTGTGCTTTTGTTATGTTTTGTAGATTATTGAATTATGTTGAAACTAGTTGTACTCTTCTTATCAGTAAACTAATGTCTGCTTCCCCCCTTTTTGCCTTGAAACTCTCCCCTCCCTCCCTTCAGCCATTTATCTGTTCTCTTGACATGAAAATCCTGTTCTAAGAGAACATTTGTCATGTCTGCTAGTTGTCTTTAGTCATGCGATCATGCACTGATCATGCCTTTGAACTGGTATATAAGCGGTGAGCAAACAATAAAGTTTTGAGAGTGATCTAACTACACATTGGCCCTAATTCATTAAGAAAGTCGCTCGCGCATCGGTGGGTCGCTCGCACATCGGTTTTCGCGATCTGAAATCGGAAGCCGTCGCGCAATTCAGCAACTGGATGAGCTTGCGGCCGGAGCCGCGCATCACCGGCAGCTTTACAGTGGCAAGCTTGCATGAAAAGTCACTGTTCCCCTAAAAAATCATTCTTTCTAATGGCACACACATTACCCTTAGCCCTAAAAAAAAATGTTTGTGCTGTTCAAATGTTTAAAACATTTATGTGCGCTAAGAAAAAAGCATATTTTTAAATCACTAATTTCTTTTCTGTTACTGAAATCTAATCGCCTTAATTGGCAGATTCGCGACCCCTATTGCTCATTATTATCAAGGCAGGAATCCGGCTGGCAGTGAGGGGCGAGTGTACGAGCGCACTCGACTCCGGACCGCGGGAAACCGGCCTGCTGGAAGTGCGAACGTACGCGCGTCCTGCGAGCGCGGATTTCATTGATGAATCAGGGCCATTGAGTTGTGTGTGTGTTACACTCTACCAGCGCTAAAAACAGAAGTCACCAGAGAGGGATAAGTGGTCTGGGACTGGGACCAGCAGGAGATTGTCTTAACAGTACTTGTCACAAAACTAGAAATGTCATACTGCACTACGCTGTCCCCTTCCCTACTTTGAACCCCAATTTCTCTGGAACAGGGAGATGTACAAAACCAAAAATGTATGTGCAAGTGTGGGACACCTGTGACTAACACTCCCTAAAATGTTATCGATAGGCCATCAACAGAACATAGGAAACTCTGCCCATCAAAAAAATCTACCCTGTTACACATTGCTGGAGGCTTCTAGCACCTGAACCCTAATTTCTCAGGAACGGGGGGGGGGGGGGGTGCAGGTGAACAAAATTAGAGATGCAAGTGGGAGACACCTGTGGCTAACACCTCCTAAAATTTATTTATTGGCCCATCGTCAGAACATAAAAAACTTTGCCCATCAAAAAAATCTACCCTGTTACACATTACTGGAGGCTTCTAACACCTGAACCCCAATTTCTCAGGAACAAAATTTGTACAGGTGAACAAAATGTGGGGTACTGCTAGCTATGAGGGTCCCCTGTATATCCTAAAGTCAGTAGGACATACTTTTTAGGAGATATGGAGGTTTATACTGGTTGGGGGACATGTAAGGCTGCAGTACATGACAAGCAGCATTCATACACAAACACAAGTGTGAAACTTTCCTGACGATGACGTCATTGTACACGCCCATTTGTACACACCCCCTGGTAGATTGATTTCACAGGTAGATTTATTTGTTAGAACAGTACAAACAGGAAATTTTCAGGGTACACAGGCGACCCCGAGAGTTGATACTAAACTTAATTTCAGCCCCCTGAACTTACCACATTGCCAGATACGGGATCTTTTCTCATTAAAGTGGACCTAAAGTAAAAATAAAAAAATAATGACACCTTTATTTGCACAGATCCGTGACGTATGTTGCTGTATTCAGTGACAGAAAAGTCCCTCCTGCGTATGCCTGTTCTCGGAGCCCAAGTCTCCTGGAATTTGTAGCGTGCGTATCTCTGGAGGATCTGCGCTCTTATTCAATCTTTACTGGTGCATCAGTAATGACGGAATGGAAGAGGCTTTGCCTTTAAAAAAAAAATTGAAAAAACAAAACAAAGTGTTATCTACCCTTCTATATAAAGTAGAAATTGTGGTTACTGGCTATTTCATGACCAAGATCCCCAAATTAAGTTTGCATATTAGGGACCCCCAGGGGCCATTTCCATGGCATTGAGCACTAGGGTGCTGCCAATTGTCTTTGTGCTGTGGTGCCTCAAATATAAATTTGCCCACTCACCAAACTTTAAGGCTGCATTCAGACTGGCGGTGAGGTGGCGCTGCGGTTACCTCTTCCTCATGCCATGGGACTACTGCTCACTGCTGCTTGGAGTCAAATCTTCATACGCTGCAGTGCGAGGGACTGAGCGGCTGGCGGGGTGCCTGTTACACTTAGCTGGACACTTACCTTCTCTGGAACAGAGGGATGTTACCAACTGAAAATGTGGGAGCCGGTGTGAAACACTTTTTGTCCACAATCCACCCCTCCCGATTAAAATTTTGATCATATCATGCTACCCTGTGACATATAGCTATCCCCTTACTCTCTATGAACCCCAATTTCTCTGTAACATCTCGCTATAGATGGAGCTTTTATTGACACATGGGTGAGAACAATCAAATGTGACTATTGTTCTAATTTTTTTTAGGTGGTGCATGAGTTTATAACAGTAAAACTAACCACAAGATTCCTAGAGTGAGTCGCTATGTGACTTATGGTATATTAAGCTTGTGACCAACAGACCATTGTTCAATCAGATATATTTTTTTTTTATAATTAAGAACTCATAATAGTGACAATTGTGACTATGCCCTTACAAAGGAGTTATTTATGGCTCTTTAAAAAAAGGTACCGTATTTTTCGGACCATAAGACGCACTTTTTTTCCCCCAGAAGTGGGGGGAAAAAGTCCCTGCGTCTTATGGTCCAAATGTATCAAAATGTATCCTTCCCAGCTGCTGTCTCGTCCCCCCTGTATCGCCCATATTAAGATTTATTTGTATTGGACTCAATACAGTTATTTTGTATTGAATCCAACCCAAAATTATTTGAATTTCCCGCCACGCCTCGCGCATGAACCGACGCATGCACCGACGTCACCAGGAAACCCCGGGAAACGTCTCTGCAGTCGCCGGGAGTAGATCAAAGAAAAAGAACGTGTGCTGAGGACCTGCTTGGTCGAGCAGGAAGCCGGAGGATGCTAAAGGAACAGGTAAGAAAGGTTTTTTTATTGTTTTTTACCGACCCCGAGTGTGACTCGGGATTATAGGGGGATTTTAGGGGGAGTTAGCCACAGGAGTCCCCAACTTATCCTACATTTTAATATACTGTGATAGAGTGTCTCTTTAAATGGCAGGAAAAGTGGTTGATGGCAGGTACGTAGCGCCTCTTATGAGGTATTATCTATCATAATGGCTCCAAGGGTAAGAAAGTTGTGGTGTAGGTTTTGGGAAAAAAACAGGTTCTTTAGGGCCCTGGAGCCGGCCAAGGAAAGAGAAGGGTGGGTTCCTTGGCCAATCCCCTGCTAGGATGTGTTCACCTGGACTCAGGTGCACTGAAAAGGTGATCAGTCAGAGGCTGGAAGGAGGGCAGTGTGTTCCAGGCGTGAGAAGGGAGCAGAGCTCCAGGAAAGCAAGCATCCAAACCACACTTCAAACTGTGAGTTAACAGTGTTGTTGTTGAGCATATGTGTTAGAGAGACAGGGCACTAAGTGAGGTAGCCAGATGCCCAGCCGGAAGGAGTAATAACATTTTAGTGTGGGGTCGGGGGGTAGACACAAGTGTCCCCAACTTATTCTACATTTCCCTTCCTCTTCTGTTAAAGAGATATTGGGGTTGACAGAAGGTAAGTGGCCAGCTTTATGTGACAGGGTAGCACGGTATGGCAGGTAAAGTTTTTATAGTTTTTCGTATCTTGTGATGGTGCCGCAGTGATGACATTTTAGGGAAATTAGCCACGAGAGTTCAGCACTTGCAGTTACATTTCCCTTTTCTTTTTTTTTCGGGCAACAGATTTTCGGGTTTTCGCGCAACAGATTATAGTTTTTATTTGAAATGACCTTTGTATTACCAATAGTATATTTAAAGAGAAATGCAAAGTTTGATGTAATATCTGTTATTTAGCAAAAAGAATAATGTAAATAGCAATGTTAATCTTGATATACTGAAATTACATAGGTACATTATTACACAGTAGGTTAGGTTGAAAAAAGACATAAATCCATCAAGTTCAACCACTTGGGAAATAAACATATCCCGGATATAAAACCCCATAAGACATAGTTGGTCCAGAGGAAGGCAAAAAAAAAACCCTGGTACAATTTGCTTCAACAGGGGAAACAAATTCCTTCCGGATTTCATGAGGCAATCGGATGTTCCCTGGATCAACAGTCACTGTTATTTTTACTTTAAAGCCTTAATACCCAGTTATGTTCTGTGCTTCTAGAAAAATCCAGCCATTTCTTAAAGCAATCTATAGTAGTTGCTGAAACTACTTCCTGAGGGAGCCGATTCCACATTTTCACAGTATCCCCAATCTACCCTCCACTAGTGTCTGACCCCTGACTAACCTTTCTGCCACCTTATTTGACTGTCCCACCCCCCTCTGTTCTAGTTTAATTATCCCTCCACCATTCCCTAAATCTTTCCCCTAGCACAGCAGAAATTGATACTTATTGTATGTCTTGTATGTTTTTTTTTGTTGTATTGTTTTTTATATAAAAATTAATAAAAACTATAAAAAAAAAGGGAAGGTCATGTGATGGATGGAAACTATGTGACCTGCTTGCATCCTATCCTACCACCAGAGAGGGTCCTGGAAGCGAGAGGTTGGTGATGTTCACACCTCCACCAGCAGGAGCAGCGCTTCTGCAGAACACTCTAGTTCTCTGAGGTAATGTGGCAGCTGACTGGGAGTCACATGACCTAGACCAGGAAGTGAGCTGAGGAGGTGATCCCTTAGCAGGGCTGGTGCTGGCAGCAGGGGAGTGTAAGGTGGGTGACACTGAAGGGGGAATAAAAAGAAAGAAGAAAAGCCAGGGTTTTTGGTAAATGTGGCAGTGTATTTGAGAATTGTGTACAGCTTAGTTCTTGATTTCCAGGAAATAATATAAAACAAAATTAGTATTGTTCAGCATATATGTTTTAAGACATGGGGGTTCCTTTTGACCTGATAGCTGGACACAGCATTTCTTAATATATTCAGAACGCGTCCCGATGCGTTTCGCCTCTGAGGGCTTCTTCAGGGGACTTTGCAATAGAGGTTGTACCGCAGGCTGCATATGAGCATATTAAATGGGTAAATTAGTTCATATTTCAAATAGGTAGTGTATTGTACATTGTAAATTACATATTGTATTTTAAGTTATAATACATAATAGTAAATATTCAAGAGTGTGATCAGATTCAATACATAACATGAATATAAACTGATACAATCACAATTGTCATCCAATAGTGATAGTTACATAACGTGCGTAATCTGGCAATGAATTATATTGATATTTCAAATCAAAAAGGTATCATGATAGAACAAAAGTAAAAATAATTATATTATATAAAATAAGACAGTCCAATTAGTAGTAGAAAATTAGTTGGGATGATGTGGTAAACATAGTGTAGCACATATGATTCAACAATATGTTGGATTATTGGAAAAACAGATTTAGACCAATTGTGATGTCACAGTTTGTTTGAATGGCAGAACAGAGTCATAATATTATGTGGGTTCTACTAAAACTCAAACACACCATTATGGAGTTGATAATTGAAGATGATAATAAATGATTGTATTTGTGTAGTAAAGGTTACTTACATGTTGTTGTGAGATGAGATGAATTCGGGGATGCACTCAAAAGTGCCAATTGGGTCTGGAAAAGGAGAATTGTGGTGGTGGATAAGGTTTAGGTTTAGTACAATTGATATGTTAACAGCAAAGTGCAAGTAAATGTAATATTAGTAAATGGTGATGTTACTAATAGTTGCTAGTATAGCAGTCACAGGTGAGTTGACATGAAGGGATGGAATAGGTTGAGAAAGAAAATAGGCTGTACCTGGTAAAGCTGTTGAATGACTGAATGCAGAGCTGCTGCGTGCAGCGGAGGCGCTGTGTACAAAAACGGCGTGGAAGGACAGTCTCAGGGTCTGTCTTTTTAAGGGGAACTGCCCGCGAGATTATAAATCTCACCTACCCTCACCTCAATAGGTGAGGGTAGGTGAGTGGAGGGGCTAATAGGAGGGAAGTATGTATATGTAGAGGATGTTTTATGTGAAGACAGAGGATGATAGTGGGTCTATTAGACCAGGATTGTGTGTAATCTGTGGATGAGTGGATTTGGTATGTTGTGAGGGATAGCAAAAACCCAAATGCAATTTATAAAAAAAGGTAAACAATGAAATAATATATGGGATATACATTAGTTACAAAAACAGAGCTGGTTAATCATATATCAAAGGTACAGAAAATGCAGTGCTTTTAATGTGTAATGAATACAGTACATCTATATATAGATATTGAAGTCATTCTAAGAATTATTGTATAACATTTTGAGAGTACAAAACTTTCTTTGTAAGAGTTCTTACAAGGCATAGAATGGGCGGATGCTAAAATTTAAGTATATATTTGAGTATATATAGAATATTTTACATATAAAGCTATAAGATATATATGGAAGTGTATTTGAAGAAAAGGATGTTTTAATATACCTATAAGGATTGTGAGTGTGTGTTAACCTCGGTCGGATATCAGAGATATTCAATGTAGGAAAAAATATTCTAGGGTGGTGACTAAAAGATGCCTAAAGCAAATATGGAAAAGATAGATGTTTGTTGTAAACCAACGGTTAGGGAGAATCGGAGTTTGGGAAGAAATGGTTTGAAACTCAACATATCGTTAAGGCCAGGGTGTTTGGTGGCTTGGAGAGTCACAATCCATTTACATTCCAATTGTAGGAGTAAGTTGTCAATGTCGCCACCCCGAGGATTGGGGGGAATATGTTCCAGACCAAAGAATTTTAATCCTTGCTGATTGAAATTGTGTTTTGTGGCTATATGATAGCTCAGTGGAGTGGTAATTTTCCCATTCATTATGGCATAGATATGCTCATAAATGCGTTTTGGGTAGGGGTCTTTTCGTTTTCCTATATAGTAGGCGCCACACACACAGGTGATCATGTAAATGACACCTGAAGTTGTACAATCTATGTTGTGCCTTGGGCGATGTGTATGTCCATTCGGTAATACTATATTCATGGACTCTATGATCCATTTGCACTGAGTGCAATCACCACATCTGAAGGTGCCTCTGATGTTGTTTGTGGTTAAAATACTGGAAGAGAAATGGCTTGACACCAGTTGGTCTTTCAAGGATGGTGCTTTGCGGAATGTCAGTTGTGGTCTATCGCCTAGGTATTTTGTGGCTGTAGGGTCAACCTTTAGAATATGCCAGTGCTTTTGGAGAATGTTTTGGATGGATCGGTGTTGTTGGTTAAATGTAGTAATGATTCTTGCTACTGACTGACGTGTTACAGTTTGTTTTGGTTTGTTGGTCAACAGATTGTTTCTAGAGAGGGGACAAATTTTCTGGTAAGCTGCTCTTAATGTTTTTTTTAGGGTAGCCACGTTGGATGAGTCTCTCTTGGAGGGCTTTAGCTTCTGTTTTGAATGTAGTATCAGGTGAGCAGTTACGTCCTATACATAAGTATTGACTGTAAGGATATGTGATTGAGGGTGGGCACTCTTGGCGTGCAAGATTGTATTCCCTGCTGTAGACTTCCTATATAGGGAGGTGGTTAACATGTTATCTTGGTTGATAGATAGGTATACATCCAGAAATAGTAGGCATGTTTTACTTTGTTCTGACATGAATTTCAAATTGTAATCATTATGTTGAAGCATTTGAAGAAACTGGATGATTAGATATATGCAGGGCCTGTCCAAAGCATGAGGACATCGTCTATATAGCGTTGCCATGAGAATATGTGGGGACCAAAGTGAGTGGTAGAAATCATGGAAAAAAGTTCCCTCTCCTATTCGCCAAGATGGAGATTCGCGTAAGAGGGAGCACATTTGGTCCCCATAGCAACGCCTTGGATTTAAAGGTACATAGTTCCATCAAATGTGAACACATTCCTTTCCAGAATATGTTAGCACTGCAGGTCGTGCCGGCGCCGCTGCTAAGTGCAGGCACAGGCGCCGGATCCTATCTTTCAGGTAACCCACTACCTATGTTCCATGCCTGTGTTTCCTTCATGCTGAGACTTGCGCTGGTGTTTGAGCTGGCGTGGGTGTGTCTCTCTTAATCTATGAGGTAACACACACACGCCCTCTGTTTTCTACAGCCTATGGCTGGTTTCCTGCAGGTATTTTAAGGCACCTCCTACTACAGGAAGTTGCCTGAGCAATCTCCATCATCATCATTCTCCATCTATTCCTCCTCCTCCTCCATCATCATCATTCTCCATCTATTCCTCCTCCATCATCATCATTCTTCATCTATTCCTCCTCCATCATCATCATCATCTATTCCTCCTCCATCATCATCATCATTCTCCATCATCATCATCATTCTCCATCTATTCCTCCTCCTCCTCCATCATAATTCTCCATCTATTCCTTCTCCTCCATCATCATCATCTTCCATATATTCCTCCTCCATCATCATCATTCTCCATCATTTCCTACTACATCATCATTCTCCGTCTATTCCTCCTCCTCCGTCATCATCACCCCTCAAAGTTCTCCATCTACTCCTCCTCCTGCTCCTCCTCCATCATCATCATCATTCTCCATCTATTTCTCATCCACCATCATCATCATTCTCCATATTTCCTCCATCATCATCATTCTCCATCCATTCATCCTCCTCCATCATCATCATCATCATTCTGAAGGTGGAGGAATAGATGGAGAATGCGGATGATGGAGGAGGAATAGATAGAGAATGATGATGATGGAGGAGGAGGAATAGATGGAGAATGATGATGATGATGCGGGCCACTCACACACCACCCAGCCCTAATGGAGGAAATCCAACGGGGCCTACAGGAGCTCGCATTAGGGGCTCCCACCGGTCACCCCTCGAAGGTTCGTGAGCACCTCCTTGAAATGGCAGGTGAATTACGGTCACTCACAGGGCAAGACTCAGGTGCAAATGTATCCAGTCCAGCTGTGCCAGTGGAACCCCAGATTCCTTTACCAGAGAAATTTTCAGGGAACAGAGAGGACTTCCCCAACTTCCGGGACTCCTATGTTCTGTATTTCCAACTTCGCCCTTATGCCTCGGGGACAACACGCCAACACATTGAAGTGGTCATCTCCCTCCTGAAAGGTGAGCCGCAGAGGTGGGCATTCAATTTACCGCCAGATGACCCGGCGTTCAGTTCGGTCACTGACTTCTTTGTTGTCATGGGGGTGATTTACGATGACCCGGACCTGACCCGGACAGCAGAAATAAATTTGGAATATCTTGCTCAGAGGAGACGTCCCGTGGAAGAATATGCAGCAAAATTTCGGCGCTGGGCCACCTGTACCCGTTGGGGAGACGCAGCTCTACTCCATCGCTTCTGTCAAGGTCTCAGCGATCAAGTCAAAGACCTGCTGTTGGGTCTCCCTTCTCCATCTACCCTGGATCTTGCGATACAGCAGTCCATCTGTGTTGACCGGAGGATCCGGGAACGCCGTCTAGAAAAAGACGTCGGTAGAACTAGGAGTCGTTCTCCCCCTCAGTTGAAACCTAGACCTCTGGTGAATACTCCCAACGCCACACCACCTGCAAAGTTTCCATCCTTTGTGCCTGACCTGGGGGAACCCATGGAGATCGGGTCATCCAAACTCGCCCCCGCCGAGCGCAATCGGCGTCTGCAGGACGGACTTTGTCTTTACTGTGGCAGTCCTGGTCATAGGGCAAGGACATGCCCTCGCAAAGGACCTGTAGGGTCCCAGTGTATCAGGGGTGCAGAAGGGAGCCCCCCAGACCTGTTGGCCTGGTCTAGTCGACGAATCCTGGTGCCGGCTACCATATCCTGGGATAGGAAGTCCCGCCAGGTCATGGCCTTTCTTGACCCGGGGGCAGACGGTAACCTACTGGACCAAGATGTTGCCTCTAAACTGGGAATACCAGTCGCACCTCTTGGGCCTGAACTGTCCTTAGCCGCTATTGATGGCACCCCTCTTCAACAGGGTCTTACACCCTCTATTACCCCAGAAGTGCAACTAACAGTGGGGGCCTCCCATAAGGAAGTGATCCACCTTATTGTGATTAGGATGGTAAAAAACCTCCCTAGGTTGAAATCCCATAACTCTATAATTAATTGGGAGTGGGGTCAAATCATTCAGTGGGGAACCAAATGTCAGGCTAGATGCCTGACTTCATTAATGCCAGTACGGGCCCTTGAGGTGTTTAAAAAAACTGCCCGAGCCTTACCAGGAGTTTGCTGATGTCTTCTTCCCCCGATCAGCTGGCAAACTCCCACCTCATCGTTCCTATGATTGCCCCATTGAGTTACTCCCGGGTACCATGCCCCCTAGGGCAAAATTACTGTGAAGAATCGGTACCCTTTGCCCCTTATGGATGATCTGTTCTCTCAGGTCAATGGTGCCCGATTCTTCACCAAGCTAGACTTTAAGGGGGCTTACAACCTTGTCCGCATTAAGAAGGGTGATGAATGGAAGACCGCCTTTAACAGCAGGGATGGGCATTTCAAATACTTAGTAATGCCCTTTGGTCTGTGTAATGCCCCGGCAGTCTTCCAGGAATTTGTGAATTATGTATTCCGAGAAATTCTGGGTAAAATTGTGGTTGTGTATCTTGACGATATTTTGATCTATTCATCTGATCTTCTCCTCCACAGAGCACAAGTACGCCAGGTCCTCCAGAAGCTCAGAGAAAACTGCCTCTATGCGAAATTGGAGAAGTGCGCCTTTGAGGTACGTGAGGTTGCTTTCTTAGGGTATATTCTGTCAGATCACGGGTTGGCCATGGATCCAACCAAGGTCTCAGCAGTTCTGGAATGGCCCACTGATCTCAAGGGCCCAACCCACTGATCTCAAGGGCCTTCAGCGCTTTTTAGGTTTTGCAAATTTTTATAGGAAGTTCATACGAAACTTCTCGTCCATTGTCCACCCTCTGACGAACCTTACTAGGAAAGGGGCGTATTCCTCAAGGTGGACTCCAGAAGCTTGCGAAGCCTTCAAAGCGCTGAAAAGGACTTTCTGCCGTGCACCCATATTGGTGCATCCGGTGCCCACTCTCCCATTTATTATAGAGGTGGATGCTTCGGAGATTGGCGTGGGAGCAGTCCTCTCCCAGTACTCTGGAGAACCGGAGAGATTGCACCCCTGTGCCTTCATATCCCGTAAGTTCTCTGGGGTTCAGTTTGTGTCTCAGTTCTGGAGGGAGTTCTGTGCCCAAATGGGCATCGAGCTTTCCTTTTCGTCAGGGTTCCACCCCGAGACGAATGGCCAGACCGAACGAACCAACCAATCATTGGAACAATACCTCCGGAGCTTTGTATCTGGTTGATTACCCGGAGAAACCGCGAAATGAGGGTCCTGAGGCCCCTCCTGGGGGGGGGGGGGGGGTAGTGTAAGAAACTTACCTGTCCTGCGAGCAAGCGGCGTCCCTGGGGATCCCAGCCGCAGAGGGAGAAGTCGCTGCAGCAGGCAGCATGGCCGAGGCTGCTGCCCTGCTCGCAGCGTGTCTCTCTCTGCAGGCGGAGGAAAAGTGCACGTCCCAGGGGTGCTGTGGGAAGAGGTGCGCGCGCTACCACGTGTGCCTCTTGTACCCCCCGAGGGCGTGGCACTGGGCTGCCTCGCCGTGGGGCGGGACATAGTTAGGGGATTCAGTTACTCTCCAATCAAATGGTGCCAGGTGGCGCAAAGTCATTGGTCACTCTCTTGTCTGCTGCCTGCCCTGACCTCGGATTGTTCCTGACCTGCCTTTGCCTTACCCTCCTGTACTACGCTTCGGACTTGATTTCTGTAAATACCTTGTCTTGTTTTATGACTACAATAAAACTGGATAAAAGGACTTTTGGAGTTGGCTGTGGTTTGTGTGCCCAGGCGCATTACACACTGATTGTGTTAAACATAGAGGGATGTCCTCTCCCTTTTCTTGTAGATTCTGGTGCTACTAGTAGTACTTTATGTGAGGACTATTATAGTGGTCCAAGAGAGAATGCTGAGCCCTCTGTGGGAATTAATGGGATACTTACAAGATCTTATAAAACTCCTCCTCTCTCGATCCAACATCCATACAATCACCAGGCAATGTTCACACACCGTTTCGGGATCATTCCAAATTGTCCTGTGAATTTATTAGGGAGAGATTTATTTGTTCTATTGAGGTTGCAGTTGGGGATTTGTAAGACGGGACACCTACATGTCACATCCTCAGTCATGCCCATCCATGTACCAAACGGTAATTGTTTTTTATATTTCAAAATGCCAACCACAGGATCCGCTACTTGATCAGGTTCCTCCTGAGGTTTGGGCAACTACTGACCAAGATGTTGGCCTAATCTCTTGTACATCATATAAGGCAATGCTTAAGCCCGGCACTGCACTTGTTTATATTAAACAATACCCACTTTTCCCAGAAAAAGAAAAGGGAATTGAGCCTATGTTGATGAAATTCCTAGGGGCAAGGGTTATTGAGGAAATTATCAACCCAGTGAGAAAGACTGACAGTACCTTTAGGTTTGTCCAGGATCTTAGAGCAGTAAATGCTCAGATCATACCCATAGCCCCTGTGGTTCCAGATCCTAGCCGCCATCCAATTACCAAGCAAAGTTGCTATTGTCCATTGTAAAGCACATACTGGCCTCCAAACAGACATAGCTAAAGGAAATGTCCTAGCTGATAAGGCAGCAAAAGAGGCCGCTATTAGACAGGCAGCAACAGTTCAAATGCCCTCCCTAGTTCCAGAAATTACCCTTACCGACAATTTATTGCTAAGCCTCCAGGATTTGGCTACAAGTAGTGACAAGTTACAATGGCAGTCGGTAGGTGCAGTACAAGACCCTGATATGGGTCTTATCTGCAAAGAGGGGAAATCATGTATTCCAGTTGCAAGCACCCCAATTTTAATTGCACAATATCATGGCCTTGGCCATAGGGGAGCACAGACAACGACTGACCTCATTAAGAGAGATTTTTTATACCAAGCCTTAGATCAAAGGTACAATCCTATATTTCACGATGTATTATATGTCTCAGAAACAACCCAAATAACTCAAAGAAGGCCCAACATCAGCATCTGAATTACCCAACTTCGCCATTCACTCACTTACAAATTGACTTTACCCATATTCCAAAGACAAGAAAGCAGGAGTATGCCCTTGTGATTGTGGATATGTTCTCTAGATGGCCGGAGGTTTTTCCTACCAATGAAACCACACAAATAGTGGTAAAGATTCTGTTACAAGAGATCATCCCCAGATGGGGACGTCTTGTTCAAATTAACTCAGATAATGGCCCAGCTTTTGCGTCCAGGGTATGTAAGGAGCTTTCCAAAGCCCTTGGGATTGACTGGAAGTTCCACCTCCCTTACCACCCTCAGAGTTCTGTGGTAGTAGAAAGGATGAATAGAACAATTAAAGAAAAAATAAGGAAAATTACTGGAGGCACATTCACTAATTGGAAAAAGTTTTTGCCTGTAGCCCTAGCAGAAATTAGGATGCAGCCTAACAAGAATACCGGTTACTCACCATTTGAGGTCCTAATGGGAAGACCCTTCCCCAATCCTTGGGATCCAAAGGGCACCGTGATAGAAAAAGGGGATCTAGAAGTAGTACAGGCAGAATATGTGAGGAAACCTTTAGAAACTTTAGATCAAGTTGAAAAAGATGTTGCTCCTGCCTCTCCTTTCTCTTTACAGCTATCTACGTATCTTTTCCAACCAGGAGACGTGGTGATAGTCCAGCGCCTGGCAAAAGGATGAAAACAGTCTGAGTTCCCGTTTGGACCACCCACCCGACTGGCAGCAGTCACCAGAACAGGGATTCTCACAGAAGAGGCTCCAATCTGGATTCACGCTAGTAGAGTGAAAATGGTCCCTGAGGCTTCTTCTCGGGCGTCGAACAAAGACAAAGAGGGTGAAGCAGGTGTGAAATCCCTGAACAAAGAGGGGAACTCAGAAGAAGTCTCCCTGAAAAGTGCCTTGCCACAGGCTGAAGATGATGACCCCACAATATTCTGGGAGATTTGTTTGTCTGTTGATAATTATTATTGTGCCTTAAAGACTTACAGAGCCCACGGGACCTTATAAAAACATGTGTTATTGCTGTGCCTACACCCGATGAATCCCTCCTTGAAGTCTGGTTGATGGCTAAAAATACACAATCTCTTATTCCCTTGTATGACTTCTGTGGGGAATCTCAGAAATTAGGAAATAGCAGGGATAATATTAGAATAACTACTATTAATGTGACTGCAGCAGAGACCTGTTTTACCATTTTCCCAGGATATGACCTTATATTGTGATGATAGAGACATAAAAAGAGGATTACCTAAGATTAGTGTATATGAATATATTGACAACACCTGTAAAAAGAATAGTAGGATTGCTAGCTCCCTGAATAATTCCATGAGTTGTAATAAGATCATTGTGACTCCCAGTTTTATCTATAATATAATGCTCCCTAAGGGATGGTTTTGTCATGTGGTAACAGCACTTACAGTTATATTCCTGCCAATGTTATTGGAGGTCCCTGTGCATTATCCAGGCTGACTTTGGCCCTTCCCCACCTGTCAGGAGAGTTTACAGATCGGTTACCAAGACTTTATCAGAAAACTGTGACTCTACTCTACCCCTTCTCAGCCGTGCAGAATATACAAGTTTGGGGGCCTCTATATTGGGAGTGCCTGGACTGGCTATATATATTACTCGTACTATAAATTCTATTGCATGTGCCTTGGCTAAATCTCTGAATCATACTTGTACTGCCTTATCAAACATGCTCTTAGATCTGCAAGGAGTAAGAGGAGCAGTGCTAGAAACTAGATTTGCTGTGGATTATGTGTTACCTAAACATAATGTAGGGTGTCAGGATTTTAAAGGAATGTGTGGCTTTAATTTATCTGACCATTCCAGATCAATCCAGTTCTATATTCAAGTGTTACATGACATTGCAAATAATATCAAGAAGGATGTTGGTTCATCCTCCTGGTGGGACTGGTTATTGAGCTGGCTGCTGGATTTGAGTTGGTTAAGAACATTATTTATCAGTATTGTAATAACAATTGCTTCCTTGATTATCTTATGTTGTTGTATCCAATGTATCCCTTCCCTCATACAGATATTATGCTGTGTCAAAAACCCACAGATTCTGACAAAAATATGCTACGTACCTCTCTATGATAGAAAGAAGATAAGTCATATTCATGACCTAAGAGGGTATTGACGGGTTAAATAGAACAAGTTATATACTTTGTATGAATAACAGGATGCTGAACATCCGATACACTAAAGGAAAAATGTGCCTGCATCAGCTTTTTACTAGATAAGGAGTTGTTTTTACCTACTCAGCATAACTGCATATGTAAACTACGCCTTTTGTCTTCCTGTATCCTGTATGTATAAAACAAGTTTTGTCAAAATAAAGATTAGAGAATATTCCTAAGACCATACTGTGTGTGTGGGTGTTATTGGGATGTCTCTCCAGACGTCTGTCTCAATGGGTGATGGAGAAGTCAGGGTGCATTCGAGGAACTAGAAGAAGAAGCAGATCCTTTCAATGATGATGGAGGAGGAGGAGGAGGAATAGATGAAGAATGATGATGATGAAGGAGGTTGAAGAGGAATAGATGGAGAATGATGAAGGAGATTGAGGAGGAATAGATGGAGAATGATGATGATGATGATGGAGGAGGAATAGATGGAGAATGATGATGATGATGATGGAGGAGGAATAGATGGAGAATGATGATGATGAGGAGGAATTGATGGAGAATGATGATGATGGAGGAGGAGGAATAGATGGAGAATTATGATGGAGGTGGAGGAATAGATGGAGAATGATGATGGAGTAGAAGGAGGAATAGATGGAGATTTATGATAATGATGATGGAGGAGGAGGAATATATGGAGAATGATGGAGGAGGAGGAATAGATGGAGAATGATGATGATGATGGAGGAGGAGGTGGAAAAGATGGAGGATGATGATGATGATGATGATGATGGAGGAGGAGGAGGAATAGATGGAGAATGATGATGATGATGATGTACGAGGAAAAGATGGAGAATGATGATGATGATGGAGGAGGAATAAATGGAGAAGGAGGATAAATAGATGGAGAATGATGATGATGAAGATGATGATGATGATGATGGAGGAGGAGGAGGAGAAGGAGGAAAAGATGGAGAATGATGATGATGGAGAAGGAGAAATAGATGGAGAATGATGATGATGAAGATGATGATGATGAGATAAAGGAGGAGAAGGAGGAGAAGGAATAGATGGAGAAGGATGATGATGGAGGAGGTATAGATGGAGAATGATGATGATGCAGGAGGAATAGATGGAGAATGATGATGATGATGATGGAGGAGGAAAGGATGGAGAATGATGATGATGATGGAGGAGAAGGGGTAGATGGAGAATGATGATGATGATGGAGGAGGAGGAGGAATAGGTGGAGAATGATGATAATGATGATGATAATGATGATGGAGAAGGAGGAATAGATAGAGAATGATGATTCTGATGGAAGAGGAATAAATGGAGAATGATGATGATGGAGGAGGAGAAGTAGTAGGAGTAGGAATACATGGAGAATGATGATGGAGCAGGAATGAATGGAGACTGATGATGGAGGAGTAGGAATAGATGGAGAATGATGATAATGGAGGAGGAGGAGGAATAGATGGAGAATGATGATGGTGATGATGATGGAGGAGGAAGAGGAATAGATGGAGATTGATGATAATGATGATGGAGGAGGAGGAATAGATGGAGAATGATGGAGGAGGAGGAGGAGGTAGAATAGATGGAGAACGAAGATGATGATAGAGGAGGAGGAGGAAAAGATGGAGAATGATGATGATGATGATGATGATGATGATGATGATGATGATGATGGAGAAGTAATAGATGGAGAATGATGATGATGCAGGAGGAATAGACTGAGAATGATGAGGAATAGATGGAGAATGATGATGATGATGGAGGAGGAGGAAAACATGGAGAATGATGATGATGGTGATGGAGGAGGAGGAATAGATGGAGAATGATGATGGTGATGGAGGAGTAGGAATAGATGGAGAATGATGATGATGATGGAGGAGGAGGAGCAATAGATGGAGAATGACGATGATGGTGATGGAGGAGGAGGAATAGATGGAGAAGGAATAGATGGAGAATGATGATGATGATGGAGGAGGAGGAGCAATAGATGGAGAATGACGATGATGGTGATGGAGGAGGAGGAATAGATGGAGAATGATGATGATGATGGAGGAGGAGGAGGAATAGATGGAGAATGATGATAATGATGATGATGATAATGATGATGGAGAAGGAGGAATAGATGGAGAATGATGATTCTAATGGAAGAGGAATAAATGGAGAATGATGATGATGATGGAGGAGGAGAAGCAGTAGGAGTAGGAATAGATGGAGAATGATGATGATGATGAAGGAATAGGAATAAATAGAGACTGATGATGGAGGAGTAGGAATAGATGGAGAATGATGATGATGGAGGAGGAGGAATAGATGGAGACTGATGATAAAGATGACGAAGGCAGAGTAGGAATAGATGGAGAAAGATGATGATGGAGGAGGAGGAAGAATATATGGAGATTGATGATAATGATGATGGAGGAGGAGGAATAGATGGTGAATGAAGGAGGAGGAGGAGGAGGAATAGATGGAGAATCATGATGATGATGGAGGAGGAGGAGGAAAAGATGGAGAATGATGATGATGATGATGATGATGATGGAGGAGGAGGAGAAGGACTAATAGATGGAGAATGATGATGATGGAGGAGGGGAAGGAGGAATAGATGGGAGAATGATGATGATGATGGAGGAGGTTGAGGAATAGATGGAGATTGATGATAATGTTGATGGAGGAGGAGGAATAGATGGAGATGATGGAGGAGAAGGAGGAATAGATGGAGAATGATGATGATGATGGAGGAGGAAAAGATGGAGAATGATGATGGAGAAGGAGCAATAGATGGAGAATGATGGAGGAGTAGGAATAGATGGAGAATGATGATGATGATGATGGAGGAGGAAAAAAATGGAGAATGATGAGGATGATGGTGGTGGAGGAGGAGGAGTAGATGGAGAATGATGACGATGATGATGGAGGAGGAGAAGGAATAGATGGAGAATGATGATGATGATGGAAGAGGAATTATTGGGGAATGATGATGGAGGAGTAATGGATGGAGGATGATGAAGATGGAGAATGATGATGATGATGGAGGAGGAGGCGGAATAGATTCAGAATGATGATAATGATGGAGGGGGAGAAGGAGGAATAGATGGAGAAAGATGAAGGAGGAGGAGGAGGAATAGATGGAGAATGAACATGATGATGGAGGAGGAGGAGGAATAGATGGGGAATGATGATGATGATGGAGGAGGAGGAGGAATAGATGGAGAATGATGATGATGATGGAGGAGGAGGAGGAATAGATGGAGAATGATGATGATGATGATGATGGAGAGGGAGGAGGAATAGATGGAGAATGAGGATGATGGAGGAGGAGAGGAACAGATGGAGAATGATGGAGGAGGAGGAGGAAAAGATGGAGAATGATCAGGATGATACAGTAGGAATGGATGGAGATTGATGATAATGTTGATGGAGGAGGAGGAATACATGGAGATGATGTAGGAGGAGGAGGAGGAGGAGGAATAGATGGAGAATGATGATGATGATGGAGGAGGAAAAGATAGAGAATGATGATGGAGAAGGAGGAATAGATGGAGAATGATGGGGAGGAGGAGGAATAGATGGAGAATGATGATGATGATGGAGGAGGAAAAGATAGAGAATGATGATGGAGAAGGAGGAATAGATGGAGAATGATGGAGGAGGAGGAATAGATGGAGAATGATGATGATGATGGAGGAGGAGGAGAAAAAAATGGAGAATGATGAGGATGATGGTGGTGGAGGAGGAGGAGTAGATGGAGAATGATGATGATGATGATGGAGGAGGAGGAGAAGTATAGATGGAGAATGATGATGATGATGGAAGAGGAATTATTGGGGAATGATGATGGAGGAGTAATGGATGGAGGATGATGATGATTGAGGAGGGGGGAAATAGATGGAGAATGATGATGATGATGAAAGAGGAATTAATGGTGAATGATGATGGAGGAGTAATGGATGGAGAATGATGATGATGATGGAGGAGGTGGGGAATTGATTGAGAATGATGATGATGATGATGGAGGAGGAGGAGAAGGAGGAATAGATGGAGGAGGAGGAGGGGGTATAGATGAAGAATGATGATGGTGATGGAGAATAATGATGATGATGATGAAGGAGGAGGCGGAATAGATTCAGAATGATGATGATTATAATGATGATGACGGAGGAGAAGAAGGAATAGATTCAGAATGATGATGATGATGGAATAGATTCAGAATGATGATGATGATGGAGGAGGAGGAGGAATAGATGAAGAATGATGATGATGATGGAGTAGGAGGAGGAGGAATAGATAGAAAATGATGATGATGGAGGAGGAGGAGAAAAAGATGGAGAATGATGATGATGATGGAGGAGGAGAAGGAGGAATAGATGGAGAAAGATGAGGGAGGAGGAGGAGGAATAGATGGAGAATGAAGATGATGATGATGATGGAGGAGGAGGAGGAGTAGATGGGGAATGATGATGATGGAGGAGGAGGAGGAATAGATGGAGAATGATGATGATGATGGAGGAGGAGGAGGAGGAATAGATGGAGAATGATGATGATGATGATGATGATGATGATGGAGGGGGAGGAGGAATATATGGAGAATGATGATGATGGAGGAGGAGAGGAATAGATGGAGAATGATAGAGGAGGAGGAGGAAAAGATGGAGAATGATCAGGATGATACAGTAGGAATAGATGGAGAATGATGATGAGGATGATGGAGGAGGAACAGATGGAGAATGATGATGATGGAGGAGGAATAGATGGTGAATGATGATGATGATGGTGATGGAGGAGGAAGAATAGATGGAGAATAATGATGATGATGATGGAAGAGGAATAAATTGAGACTGATGATGGAGGAGATGAAGGAGGAGGCGGAATAGATTCAGAATGATGATGATTATAATGATGATGACGGAGGAGAAGAAGGAATAGATTCAGAATGATGATGATGATGATGGAGGAGGAGGAGGAATAGATGAAGAATGATGGAGGAGTAGGAGGAGGAGGAATAGATAGAAAATGATGATGATGGAGGAGGAGAAAAAGATGGAGAATGATGATGATGATGGAGGGGGATGAGGAGTAGATAGAGAATGATGGTGATGATGGAGGAGGAGAAGGAATAGAAGAAGAATGATGATGATGATGGAGGAGGAATTGATGAAGAATGATGATGATGGAGGAGGAATAGATGGAGAATGATGATGATGGTGATGATGGAGAATGATGATGATGATGGTGATGATGGAGGAGGAGGAGGAATAGATGGAGAATGATGATGATGAAAGAGGAATAAAAGGAGAATGATGATGGAGGAGTAATGGATGGAGAATGATGATGATGATGGAGGGGGGTGATAGATAGAGAATGATGATGATGATGGAGGAGAATGATGATGATGATGGAGGAGAATGATGATGATGATGATGATGGAGGAGGAGGTGGAGTAGGTTCTGAATGATGATTATGATATAATGATGATGATGGAGCAGCAGAAGGAATAGATTTAGAATGATGATGATGAGGAGGTTGAATAGATGGATAATGATGTGTGAGGGTTAAGCTCAGGATCGCCTTTGCTGGGGTCAAAGGACACTTGTGTGATTCATCCAACTCATATCACACCGAGGTATAAGTGTTAAGCTGGCTTGCAGCCAAGTTTATTAAAGGTTGCAAATAAAAAAAAAAGCAAAAAGAAAACCTTGCCTGTCCGGCACTTACTGTACATTAGACTGTCATGTCTATCAGCTGGAGGGCTTCTCCCTGTCAGCTCAGAACAAAGCTTGCAGCAACCTTCTACTCAGGTGTAAGTTCCTTCACACAGTCCAACTTCCTGTGTCCCCAGGCAGACAGACCCTGACTGAGTTCCTGGCTCTGTTATAACCCCACCCTTAGTGCTGCTTCATTAATTACCTTGCAGGTGAGTTTTCCACCTGCTACTTCACATAGGAGAGGAATCTTGGGCAAATATACCTCCTTTCTACCACCAATCCTGCATTGGTGTAACAGATGATAGTGAAGGGAGAAGGAGGAGGAATAGATTGAGAATGATGATGATGATGGAGGAGGTGGAATAGATGGAAAATGATGATGATGGAGGAGGAATAGAGGGAGAATGATGATGATGATGATGGAGGAGGAGAAATAAATGAAGAATGATGATGATGATGATGGAGGAGGAGGAGGAGGAATAGATGGAGAATGATAATGACGGGGAAGGAGGTTGAATATATGGAGAATGATGATAATGAAGGGAGGAGGAATAGTGGGAGAATGATGATGATGATGATGATGGAGGAGGAATAGTGGGAGAATGATGATGATGATGATGGAAGAGGAGAAGGAATAGATGGAAAATGAAGATAATGATGATGATGATGGAGGAGGAGGGGGGAAAGATGGAGAAGGATGATGATGGAGGATTAATAGATGGAGAATGATGATAATGATGATGGAGGAGGAATAGATGGAGAATGATGAAAATGATGATAATGATGGAGGAGGAATAGATGGAGAATGATGATGATGGAGGAGGAATAGATGATGGAGGAGGAATAGATGGAGAATGATGATGATGGAGGAGGAATAGATGGAGAATGATGATGATGATTGAGGAGGAATATATGGAGAATAATGATGATGATGGAGGAGGAGTAGATGAAGAATGATGATGATGATGGATGAGGAATAGATGGAGAATGATGATGATGGAGGAGAAATAGATGGAGAATGATGATGATGATGATGATGATGAAGGAGGAATAGATGGAGGGTGATAATGATTATGGAGGAGGAATATCCTCCTCCTCCTCCTCCATCATCATCAATCTCCATCGATTCCTCCTTCTCCTCCATCATCATCAATCTCCATCTATTTCTCCTCCTCCTCCATAATCATCATTCTCCATCTATCCCTCCACCTCCTCCACCATCATCATCAATCTCCATCTATTCCTGCTCCTCCTTCTCCTCCTCCATCATCATCATCATTCTCCACCTATTCCTCCTCACCCTCCTCCTTCATCATTCTCCATCTATTCCTCCTCCTCCTCCATCATCATTCTCCATCTATTCATCCTCCTCCATCATCATTCTCCATCTATTCCTCCTCCTGCTTCTCCATCATCATCATCATCATCATCATCAACATCATTCTCCATCTATTACGTCTCCTCCTACATCAGCATCATCATTCTCCATCTATTACTTCTCCTCCTACATCAGCATCATCATTCTCCAACTATTCCACCTCCTCCTCCATTATCATCATTCTCCATCTAATCCTCCTCCTTCTCCTCCATCATCATCATTTTTATCCATCTATTCCTCCTCCATCATCATCATCATCATTCTCAATCCATTCTCCTATATAATTATCATTCTCCATATATTCCTCCTCCCCCTCCTCCTACATCATCATTCTCCATATATTCCTTCTCCATCATCATCATTCTCCATCTATTCCTCCTCCGCCTCCATCATCATCATTCTCCATCCATTCCTCCTACTCCTTCATCTTGAGCATCATCATTCTCCATCTATTCCTCCTTCATAATCATTCATCTGCTCCTCCTCCATCATCATCATTCTCCATCTTTTCCTCGTTCTCCTCCTCCACCTCCATTATCATCATCATTCTCCATCTATTCCTCCTCCTCCATCATCATTCTCCATCTATTCCTCCTCCTCCATTATCATTCTCCATCTATTCCTCCTCCTTCTCCTCCATCATCATCATTTTCCATCTATACCCCCTCCTCCTCCATCATCATTCCCCATCTATTACTCCTCCTCCTTCTCCATCATTATCATCATCATTCTCCATCTATTACTCCTCTTCCTCCATCATCATTATCATTATTATCATCATTCTCCAGCTATTTCACCTCCTCCTCCATAATCACCATCATTCTCCATCTATTCTTCCTCCTCCATAATCATCTTTCTCCATCTATTCCTCCTCACCCTTCTCCATCATCATTCTCCATATATTCCTTCTCCTCCTTCTCCTCCTCCATCATCATCATCATTCTTCATCTATTCCTCCTCCTCCTCCATCATCATCATTCCCCATCTATTCGTCCTCCTCCATCATCATAATCATCATTATCTTCATTCTCCATCTATTCCTCCTCCTCTTCCATCATCATCATCATCATTCTCCCTCTATTCCTCCTCCATCATCATCATCATTCTCCATCTATTCCTCTTCCTCCATCATCATTCTCCATCTCTTCCACCTACTCCTCATCTATATTTATCATCATTCTCCAGCTAATCATCCTCTTCTTCCTTCTCCATCATCATCATTATCATTCTTTATCTATTCCTCCTCCATCATCATCATTATCATTCTTTATCTATTCTTCCTTCATCATCATCATTCTCCTTCTATTCCTTCTCCTCCTCCATGATCATTATCATTCTCCATCTATTCCTCCTCCATCATCATCATTCTCCATCTATTTCTCCTCCTCCTCCATCATCATCCTTCTCCATCTATTCCTTTTCCTTCTCCTCCTCCATCATCGTCATCATTGTCCATCTATTCCTTTTCCTCCCCCTAAATCACTATCGTCATTCTCCATCTATTCCTCCTCCATCATCATCGTTCTCCATCTATTCCTCCTCCTCTTACTCCTCAATCATCATGATTATCATTCTTTATCTATTACCCCTCCTCCTCCATCATTATCATAATTTTCCATCTGTTATTCCTCCTCCTCGTCTATCATCATCATCATCATCATTCTCCATATATTCCTCCTCCTCCTCCATCATCATCATTATTCTCCATGTATTCCTCCTCCTCCTTCTCCAACATCATTATAATAATTCTCAATTTATTGCTCCTCCTCCTCCATCATCATCATAATCATTCTCCAACTATTCCTCCTCCTACATCATCATTCCCTATCATCATTATCATCATTCTCCATCTATTCCACCTCCACATCCTCCATCATCATCATCATTCTCCATCTATTCCTCCTCCTGCTCCTCCATCATCATCATCATTCTCCATCTATTCCTCCTCCTCTTCCTCCTCCATCATCATCATTCTTTATCTAATTCTCCTGCTCCTCCATCATCATTCTCCATCTATTCCTCCTCCTCTTCCTCCTCATCATCATTCTCCATCTATTCCTCCTCCATCATCATCATCATTCTCCATCTATTCCTCCTCCTCCATCATCATCATTCTCCATCTATTCCTCCTCCTCTTCCTCCATCATCATTCTCCATCTATTCCCCCTCCATCATCATCATCATTCTCCATCTATTCCTCATCCTCCATCATCATAATCATTCTCCATCTATTCCTCCTCCTCTTCTTCCTCCATCATCATCATTATCATTCTTCATCTATTCCTCCTCCTACGTCGTCATCATCCTCCATCTATTCCTCCTCCTCCTCCATCATCGTCATCATTCTCCATCTATTCCTCCTCATCCTCCACCAACATCATTATTATCATTCTCCTCCATCATCATTCTCCATCTATTCCTCCCCCTCCTCCTCCATCATCATTCTCTATCTATTCCCCCTCAATCATCATCATTCCCCATCTATTCCTCCCCCTCCTTCATCATCAACATCATTCTCCATCTATTCCTCCTCCTCTTCCTCCTCCATCATCATCATTATCATTCTCCATCTATTCCTCCTCCATCATCATTCTCCATCTATTCCTCCTCCTCCTCTATCATCATTCTTCATCTATTACACCTCCTCCATCATCTTCATCATTCTCCATCTATTCCTCATCTTCTTCCTCCTCCATCATCATCATTATCATTCTTTATCTATTCCTCCTCCTCTTCCTCCTCCATCATCATAATTATCATTCTTTATCTATTCCTCCTCTTCCATCATCATTATTTTTCTCCATCTATTCCTCCTCCTCTATCATCATCATTATCATGCTTTATCTATTCCTCCTCCTCCATCATCATTATCATTCTGCATTTATTCCTCCTCCATCATCATTGCCATTCTGCATCTATTCCTCCTCCTCCATCATCATCATTATCTTTCCTTATCTATTCCTCCTCCTACTACTCCTCCATCGTCATCATCATTTTCCATCTATTCCTCCTCCTACTACTCCTCCATCGTCATCATCATTTTCCATCTATTCCTCCTTTTCCTCTTACATCATCATTTTCCATCTATTCCTCCTCCTCCATCATCGTCATCATTCTCCATCAATTCCTCCTTTTCCTCCTCCATCATTTTTATCATTCTCCATCGATTCCTCCTCCTCTTCCTCCTCCATCATCATCATTATCATTCTCCATCAATTCTTCCTCCTCCATCATCATAATTTTCAATCTCCATCGATTCATCCTCCTCCATCATCATCATTATCTTTCTTTATCTATTCCTCCTCCTCCATCATCAACATCATTCTCCATCCATTCCTCCTCCATTTTTATCATCATTTTGTCACGGATAACAGGGAGGGGAGGGAAACAGAAAGGTTATACTCAGTACTAGGCCTCCAATGGCTAGGGAAAAGGGATACATCACCCCTTGCAGACACCCTAACCTAGCCCTAACTCCTAACAGTATGAGTATCCCCTGATGGTGGGAATACTCATACAAAGGAACCTAGGCCCTACTAGCCCTTTATAGCCCTAGGAGTAGTGACTGGCTTGAGACTACTGGTTCCTTCCCTTATTAAAGACCCAGTGTCTCCCTGAGGCCTAGTAAACAACAAAAGAACAACAAACACCAAAAGTAATGCAATTTATCCTAATAGCAGATATATAAACAGGAACTCATGATGGCCCAACACACCAGCTCTTCACATCCCAGCAGTGAATATCAACCGCATAGCAAGAAGTGTGAGGCCAGACTAAATGGAGGAGCAGTAATGACCACCAGCTGCACCTGATACAAGGGGAGTGGTCATTACAAACAACAACACAGAAACAATATATTTCTCATAGATGATTCTGCTGCAAAATGGTTCCAATTCTTCCTTACTGTGGCAGACATTGCATTCTTACCTAAGTGAGTGATCCTAAGTGAGTGATAAGCCGTCGTAGGGTACAATGATTGCCACCCCCCACCCATACATTTGCTAATTTCTATGTCTCATTTTGTATACATTTATTGAAATCATGTACATCCATTTTTCTTGAGGCAAATATGTGATAAAAGACCAGGTCTGCTTTTTATTCCAGCAACAATGCACATGCTGCAATGGCTCTAACACTGCTCTGATCCCTTTATCATATTATTTTTATGTTAGACAACAAAAATACCACCATCTCAATTTCCACATGTACATGTCCTTATTTAATATCGGTGCGAAAGACATATGTACCATATTCCTCATATTTTCATGCTATCAGCTGCAATCTGTTACTTTTTTTGTTTTGTAAAATCTACTACTTGTGGTGTATTTTAAATAGCCTGGGGTAATATGAATGTCTTTTGCCTATTTTTACATGTGGGTGGGAGGAGGTGCACCAGCCATTTCTGTTCAAACTCTCACTTGGCCAGAGATTAGCATTTTTCAAGTGTTTCTTGTTCTATCCTTCTTCCTTGTTAGCTTTAAATTGTTTATTGTAGATTTGCTCACTAGGCACAAATTTGTATCAGTAATTCCTTGGAGTCCCAGATTCAATAATATGTTCTGGATAAACCAGTTTTGATCGCCTAACCAATTGGATTCCCTGAGCCAACAACACGGAACCCTGTCTGTGTCCACAAAGAACCTTGTCTGTGTGTGGAATTACTAAAGGCTTTTACAGCAATATCTCTCTCTCTAAAATCATATGTTAATCACACAGTAAAACTCTACACACTCCAATAAACAGACACTCACAGACATCCACAGACCTGCACCTCACCACCAATGTGCTCACAAATGAATACAGCAGATGTAATCCTTCTTAATATACTATTGTACCAAATATCACCCAACACATTATCATCTTCAAATAGGCCATCATACCAGAATAAGCAGACAATGAATTTAAAGACATTTGAGTATACCAGGTTATAAAGCTGATATAAGTCTAACATGTTGCTGCAGTGCTCACTACATCCTGGACTCCCAGGACTGTTTACCAAAATGCAGCCATAGGGCACGTTACTGCTTGTCCGAGACTACTACAGTTGTGAGGATTGACCCAACCGAACTCTTGACAACCATGTTGTCACACTTACCTCTTCCTCACTAAAGAACAGGCATCTCTCCTGCGCATGCGGGCAGTTCTGATTCTGGCCGTGCCTACGTTCCCAAGATTTATAAGCTTCGTCCAACCCACTGGCCAATCCGGAAATAGCCTCCTAAACATCCCTGGCTATATAGCTAGTTCAGACACAGCACTCAGCATTCGTGCAACGTGTCTCCATTGGGCCGAGCCTCTAGTTCGGTTTCCAGCCAACTCCCTTGTGCTGTTCCAGTGTTCCTCTCTGTCTGTGGATATTCCTGTGTCACCTGTTGCTTCCAGTGTCTCATGTGTTCCCTGTGTCTGCAGTGGCCCCTGTGTCACTGGTGTCTGTCTCCTGGATACCTGGTATTTGACCCCTGGCTTGTGTTTCATCCTCCCCACCCTGGTGTGCCCAAGGATCGCAACCTTACAGTAACCAGCAGCGCAACATTCTCACCTCAGAGGCTCTGGAGAAGACCTGGTTACTGTTTAGACTCTGCACCTTGGCCCTTCTCCCTTGCTTACACCACTCCTGTAGCGCCCCCTAGTGGCCCTGTCTCCTCAAGTGTGACACATGTTAGTCAAGAGGAAAACATTAAGGACATTTAGACTGATACAACATACAGGTACACAATACACACACGTACACATCTCACACACGTTTACACAGCCGAGGTTCAAATAATGGAGCTTGTGGGCCTAATTTATCAAAGTTCTCTAGGGCTGGAGAAGATACACTTTCAGCAGTGAAGCTGGGTTATCCAGCAAACCTGGGATGGATCTGGTCCAGGATTAAAAACATTTGCTAGCAAATAGAAAAAGACTTTTAAGAAATTCCTTCCAGGCTTAGTAGATCACCCAGCTTCACTGATGAAAGTGTAACCTCTCCAGCCTTGGAGAGCGTTAATAAATCATACAATAGGTGTAGAGTATAGGGACGAGAAATGAATGCAAGAAACTGTGGATTGTAGGAAAGAAAGGCACTTACTTTCAGGTTGACCATAGTAGGGCTTGGAAAAATTCTCTCTATTAGAGATAGGATGATAAGAAACACATCTAGTAGAACTCTACTGGAGGCAATTGGAGGTAAATACATTAGGCGATTGAAAATGTATGATAGCAGATAGTGTATATACATACAAGTATACAAGCATGACTGCGGAAAGACAGATCTTGGCAGGCCATCAAAAAACACGATACCCCTACCCCCCCCCCCCCTTTAACCAATACCAACCTTCCCTACTTCATTAGCTAATAACCACACCACACACATTTCTTTTGGTTAATAGCCCAAAGGCCTTTTAATACAACAATTTAAAATTATTCAAATGTATACCATTCAATATAACCATAAATTAAATAAATATTAAAATAGAAAACCATAAATTAACATTTTATTTCCAACTTAAGAACGACATTACTTTAATACTTTAACCACAGACCACCACCACAAATTTAAACCACAATTCACCAAAGCCATGGAGACTCCACAGCAAAGATTTGCCCCCAATCCACCATAACATTACACCAAAAGAACCATCACCCCTAGGACCTCAACCCCCACAGCACCACAAGCGAGATACCTCACACTTGTGCGCTCCTCCAAACCTGCAGTTCCCTTTAAATACCATCCTGAAGACCCAAGCACCAAAGATCCATGCCAACTTCATTCAAATGTACCCCATCCGACCGCAAATACAAACGTGTGTCAACCTCCAGTTCCCTATGACGCACCACAATACCCCCATTATGAGTGAAAAACCTACCCACATCCTTATTCAATTTCTTCTTTGCTTTGTTTATTCTACTCACCCTGCTCCTAGACCACTCCCCATCACCAATGCGCAACCCCCATGGCCAACGGGTCACCGGGCTCACCAGTTCCCCAATCCGCATTGCCCCAAAAAATGCTACAACAAAAGCCGCCCCAAACAATAAAAACTCATAATGCGACTCACAAATCTCTCATAATCTGTCCACCACTGCCTTTATTGGTAAATGTAAAAGAAACTGGTCACCGTTTATCCGCCACCCGCTGATCCTTCCTGTAACCCTACAAGACCTGACGAACCAAGAATTCATTAGTGGCATCCTTAATACCCAATAGTTTAAACAAGAAGGCCAAACCCGCCAACTTACGATTCACCACCGACCACCTGATCAAACCCGCTAGGAGTCCCAACATGATCTTCTACAGCTCGGGCGGGCAAACCACTCCCTGCCAATCCGCTCCTAATGCCAACTGCTAAAACTGATTCAGCTAAAACCGAGACAAGGCATCTGCAATGTTATCGTCCACCCCAGGTATATATACAGCATTAACTGCAATATTCCAACGTAAACAACCCAACACCAAATGTCTCATCAACTTACTCACCGGTGTGGATGAGGCCGTGAAAATTTTTACCGCCTGGACCACCCCCATGTTGTCACAACAAAAATGGATCCTCTTGTTGGCCAACTGCCTCCCCAAAATCTCCACCGCCAGCACTATAGGGAATAATTTCAGATCCACCAAAGTGGATGTAAAATCTGCCTCTACCCATTCCTGTGGTCATGCCCCCGCACTCCACTCCCCCTGGAAAAATGCGCCGTAACCCACTGACCCAGCCGCAACTATAAACATCTCAAGATCGGCGCTCACCACCATTCTATCTATCCAACCCGACCGCCCATATATATTCTTCCAAAAAGGTCCGCCATACCGCCAAATCTGCCCAAAACTCCTTACTCCGAATGTAATGCGTTGGACACTGCACTCCTGCAGTGGCTGCGGCCAAGTTCCTTGCAAATATGCGACCCATGGGCATGATTCGGCATGGGAAATGCAACTTACCCAACAAGGACTGGAGTTCTTTTAGCTGCAGCTTCTTCTTTTTTTTTTTACAAGCCCTCCCCACTTCCTCAATCAACGGTCTCAACTTGCTTTCAGGTAACCGGAATTGCATGGCTTGCGTATCAATCACAATGCCCAAGAATACCAATTCCGTAGCAGGCCCTTCCGTCTTCTCACCCACCAAAGGAACCTCGCCCTTTGGATGCAGGCCCCATCAGCGCCTGCCCCGGAGCCTGCAGGCCCCTCTGATCGGCTCCCAGAGCCTGTAGGCCCGGCCGTCATATTCCTGGAGCCTGCAGGCTGCGCTGCCATCTTGCCAGAGCCCGCAGGCTGCGCTGCCTCTTTTTTGGCTCCAGCAGGCCCAGCGACCATCTTGCCGGAGCCCGATAGCTCCCATTTTGTTGTAGCCTCCAGCCCTCCTTGTGGGTATAGAGCCTGCTGGTCCCGCCTCCATGATAGCAGGGATCAGCAGCTCCGTCGCCATGGAAATGGAGCCTGGCTCACGCCCTGAAACCACACGACTCCTGAAGTGGTCGCCGAGCTCTTGAAGCTCCCTGTCCCACTGAACTGCTGGGAGCCCTGGGCAGGACACAGCCCCCCACAGCCGCTCTCCTTGCCCCACTAACGTCCTGGAAGGGAGAGGGCTGGAATTTCCTAGGCCTGCCCACCTGCCCCCTTGGGCTGCGCCGTGGCCGAGGATTCCTCCCATTCCCTACTTCTGTTCCGGCAGGCTGATGCTGACCAGAAGTAGCCTTAAGGGACCCTTGTCTCTCCTCTTCCCTCTCTCGCCCCTTTCCAATCCACGCCTACTTGGATGTCTGTAAAACCCGAGCTGGAATGCATTTGCGTTCCATCCCCGTTCTCTTCCAGAGTTTGGAGCGCACTTTGCGTTCCACCTCGGTTTGGTCACTTCTGGCTTCCCCTGATCTCGTCATCTTCAAGGTTGGATTTCCTCCAACACGTGGGACACTAATCAGCGGGTCCCGGAAACTCCTGATGTGGGACCCTCAACTTTCTGTATCTTTATTGGTTATCCTTGAGACTCCTCGCTTGAGCCTGGTTGCCATCTGTTTGGTCGTGATAGCCCTCCATGTTCTTTATGCTGCTCTCTGGTCGGGTCTAAGTTGCACCATTGCAACTTAGTGGTACTTGTATACCTCTTTTTTGATTTTTTTCATTATTATGGTGTGTGTGTGTGTGTATTTATGTATGTATGTGTGTGTATATATATATATATATATATATATATTTACTATGTGCTCAAAATATTGTTTAATTGTTTTTATACTTATATATAAGTATAGCGCACGGAGCCGAGTGCGCTAGTACATGCGCCTTCACTGGCAGCCAGATTCCTGCCTTTATAATGAGCAATAGGGGTCGCGAATCTGCCAATTAAGGCGATTAGATTTCAGCTGCGCGATTAAGGAGGATCTGTTTACTACTTGAACCCCTGTTTGCCTTTGTCCCATTTTCAAAGTCACATATTGGTTTTTGAATGTATTATGTACATATTTATTACTCTGACATTTGCACTCATATTGATTTGCTGCCACACAACTCCTCTGTTCATTTGTGGTAGTGTTGACAACTAATTGACAACCAGTTTGGACAGCAAGTGGAAGTGTGTTTGTATACAATAAGGCTAAGATCAAGCAGCACAGCACAATGACAACAAACCAAGCACTCTTACATACCAGATAGTATGTTTTATTTATGTGTTTACATGATTCTAATGGTATTAGTCATTTTGTATAGAAAAATGCCAAGGACAATTTAACTTAGTGCCAAACATATTTTATTGCTTTGCTCAAACCAATGACCAGAATGTCAATAGGCGTTTATGCCTGTCCCGCAAGGTCATCCATGACCTGTATATCTTTCTGGAAGGTAAAATTGCTGCAAAAACCAAGAGAAGCTAGGCTATGCCAAGAATGATGAGGCTCCTGGACTCTCTATATATTTTAGGAAGGGAGTCCTTTCAAACTACGTTGCCCTTAATTTGTACACTGAGCCAGTCTACAGTTTCCTGGGTGTTTATGAAGGTTTCAATGCCATTTTAGACCTTGGCCCACTATATAGTCACTTCCTCACATCAGCTTGGGAGTGGAGGAACATAAAGGTGGATTTCTCCTTTACCGGAAGCAATATCATCCACGAATGTACGGTAATCTGTGATGTGACATTCCAGAGGCTTGGCAGCACAGCAGAGGGATGTTATCGCCCTGTAAAGAAATAGATTTCATTATTAGGATGTGTTAAGCAGCATGGTTAATCATGCTTTAGTGGTAACTACATGCTGCTGGATTGTATTTTTCATTCTTTTCTGGCTGCATAAGAAATGCTTGCCCAAATCTAAACTAAATTGCACTTTGCCCTAGTTTGGCAATGTGTTTTTGTAAAGTGTCACATAAAGGTCCAGCTCTTACACAAATATGTCTGCTATTTCATTTCCTAAACGATTAAAGTTTGCTTGCTATGACTTCAACTCCTAGGTTGGTTTGTAACCCAAACATGATGTGCTGAAATATGTAATGCATGCATTGTAAACATATGTAAATACTCACGCGTACAGACATAGCAATAAGTTCAGCTCTGACTCCACGTCCCTCTGCTGTGCTTTGGGAGCCAGAGGCAGTATGCTGATGTACCTCTGGCTCGAGTTCCTCTGGAATGTCCCAGGAATCCCCATGGTGCAGGCACAGGTTGTGCAAGACACAGCATGCCACGATGACCCGGGCAGCTTTCCACGGCACGTATAGAAGCTCACCACCGGGCCGCGCCAAGCACAGAAACCGCGCTTTTAGCAGCCCGATGGTTTGCTCTACAACCCCCCGGCTCTTTTGCAGAGCCTTGTTGTAATTATGCTCTGCTTCAGACTGGGGGTGACGCACAGCTGTCATAAGCCATGGCGGCTGCCCGTATCCTTTGTCAGCTGTAAAAGACAAACATAATACATGTTAGTTCTTGGTATAGTAAGTGTTCTGTGAATGCAGTGTAACACTAGAGTTTTTTTACAAAGGTTGTTAAGGGTTGTGCTCTTCAGTCACTTTATTGCTTTTTGGTTGTTAGGAGACATTGTTACTATTGACTACCACACTGAAGTACTGTGCTTTCATCACCAGATCACCATCTACAGGAGGAGGTCGTTGATCCATTGCAGAGAAGCCTGGAGGAGAATCCAGGTAATTTGGTTTGTGTGTGTGTTCAGCCTTCCAAAAGCTAAGTAATAACCTTTGATCTCTCTATAATATATCTATATATAGATAACATTTGTTAAGTTTTTTTGCCAGAGGATTGTGGTGCAGCCTCCCTTTGGGAATGAATGAGCCTAATATGTCCAAAGAAATGTTGTGTGTGCGAAATATCGGGGACTTTTGAAGTGAAGACTTGTCACCACATTCTTTCATTTTGATGTGATATATCATGTGCCTTTGTAGAACATCCATGTCTGCTGGTTTCTGGTTCTGAGGAGTTTTCACAGGCCGCATCCACTGTGGAGGTAGGCAAGAACTGGTCCATTAGTGTTTATTTTGGGATGTGTTGGGGGAAACAACCTTTCCCAATGTGTTCCATTTGTGTGTTTTTTGTTTTTTTTTGGGGTCTCTTAGGTGGACATTTACCACAATCAGAAGAGGAGACACCTGAGGTTTCCGTAAGCAACCCATGTTTAATGTATAGGATTCAGTGAAAATGTGTCTAACATTTTTGTCTAACATTAGTTGATGTTTCAATGTCAGGATGCTGTCTGCATAATGTTATGGTGACCCACAAAGTTATATGATGGCCGTGCATCGTCTGATAGAATCGGTCCAAGAACAATCGGCCACTTTGGGTGCCTACATGTTCAGAGTTGACAATCTCTGTGACATGTTAAGTGAATCCGTAGGACAACAATCTCGCCTACATCAGGCGATTATTCAAAGACTGGGTTGGCAAATCCCAATAAGCCCTGCTGGCCCCCCATCTCCTGCAGAGCAGCCAGTGGGCCACACTCGCGCCCATGCTGTGCAGGTGGACCGTGGGCGTGCTATGGGGGGTGTCCCGTTGCCGAGGCCAGGAAGTGGAAGTGGCCCGTGGCCAGGCTGCTAGGGTGGGCCGCGCCTGTGGCCAGGCTGGTGAAGTGGGCCGTGGCCGGTTTTGGCAAACTATATAAGTGGATGCCGGGTGCTAGGTGAGAACATTCTTCACATTCTTCCTGTCAGTCTTCACTCAATTTTTTCAGGACTCTATGAGATCGCCAGTGTAGGTTTGAGTTGGTATCCTGTGTGAAGACGCTTGTTTGTATAAAATAGCTTAACCACCTAAGCGTTACACTGAGGTCTAGATTTCTGTACCAAAAGAGGATAAGAGCATGTTCAATATTTTATGGTTCAAATAACCATTGTGTAAAAACTAAGGTTTCTTTTTTGTGTTTTTTTAGGGATGGAATTGGATTAGCCAGGCTGGAAAAATGTTTGAAATGTGCACTGAAATAAAAATCAAATAAAATTCACAAAATCTGGCTTTTATTTTTTTAATCTCCCCCCAATAACTTACAATGTGCAAAACCCAAAAAATATAAAAAATATAATAACAAAACTTATTTACAAACATATATACAAATGTGTTTTTTTTACTAGCGGTACCGCCTGGGCAGATCCCGAGGAGGGTCCAGCTAAAAATGTTGCTCCATGGCAGACATCCTCCGGTGGAGCCAATACAGGCTATCCTGTCTACTTCCTGGCGGGTGAGGAAAAAACAAATAATATATTAACTGGAATAGTTTGGTCCAAACATTTTTTTTAAAGTACTGTCCTTTTAAAAACCAAACTAATGAAAATAAAAACTTACCAGGAGGATGTCTGCCATGTCGCCGGGGTTGGGGTGGCGGTGGTGGGGGGCTCGGAAGCTCCTCCGGAGGGCTGGCCACCAAAATCAGGATTGTGGTGTCAGCTAGCCAGAGGACATTCTAGCAGAAGGCTTCCACTGTCCTCCGGACAAAGAAAGATAATTTCCAGCCTTGCGTGATAGTGAGGAGGCAAATTACTGCTCTTAAAATGATCTATGTCTGATTGAGCTTAATGGGGTGGAATCATGAAGATTTTTACAAAGCATACATACACACATGAAAATATGTGTATGTACATAGTTGTGAACAGCCAACTTTAGGTGTGTGGACCTCTACGCAGCTCTCATCTGCAGCTGTAATCCATTGAAAAAACAATAGAGGACGCTCCATTCTCAGCTGTCATCCGTGCAGAGGATTCCAGCTGCCGATAAGAGCTGGGGATACAGGCTGTCCCTCCCCCATTCTATAGCTATGCTGTGGCTTCTATATAAAAAAACTACTTGGTAAAATATATCCACTCTGTGGGCATGTGTAATGACATCATGGGCACAGTGTGATATTTGTGTGTGGGAATTCTGCATGTCATATCTTGCAGCCTATGGGGACACTCATAGATAATAGTTCCAAAATATCTAAGAAATCCCAGGCCACCAAATTACAAGCATTTGAAGTGCACTGCAACAACCTCCAAGAAATGTGGTTGAGTAGTAGCTAGTAGGATCCTCAACATTTCAAGTAGTTGCAAACAAGGGTTTAGGACATGTGAAGAATTAAAGATGGCGAGTTCTTAGGCTGAGGAATATGAGAAGCAGGGTAAAAACACATTGAAATGTGCAAACATGCATGATGCATAAAACACATTTCAATGTGTTTCAAACATGCATGATGCATAAAACACATTTCAATGTGTTTCAAACATGGACAAAAATAGGCTTATTGTAGTAAAAATAATCCCCCCCCCCCCTTTTCAAAAAAATCACTTACCTTAATAATAAAGCGCAGGTCCCTCTCTCCAAACAACAGGCGAGGCATGATGTCCAGATCTCCAACTTCCTGGTTAACTGCCGCCTACTGCAAAACGTCACCACGGAACGCATTTGCAGGTACGCCTGCTGTATGCGCATCAGTACCCGCTTGTAGCCAGTGTTCCGGTGTTGCGCATAGTTAAGTGCATATATTTTATATTAATATTACTTTTTGTATATATTTTATGTTATGTTTCACTTTGAGCCAAACATATGTTGTTGCTTTTCAAGCCTGTCAGGGTGTTTATTCAATGTAAGCAAAATCCAATGTATATCTTCCAATGGCAAATCCGAAATCATAGGAAGAAATAGGCAATCTTTGTAATGTGAAGCAATATGGTCCAAAAAGCCCTCTTTGCCTATTTCTTCTTGTAATTTCTCTTTTCTATGTAAATGCTTTTTTAGGGGAACAGTGACTTTTAATGCAAGCTCGCCAGTGTAAAGCTGCCGGGGATGCGCAGCTCTGGCCGCGAGCTCATTCAGTTGCTGAATTGCGCGACAGCTTCCGATTTCGGATCGCGAATATGAATGTGCGAGCGACCTTCCGATTTTGCTTGATGAATCAGGGCCATTGTGTTAATTCATACTTATCAATGTCATTTATACGTCTTGTTGTTCATTGATTATGTAAATTAAAATCACTGTATATGGAGGCTTTTTTTTCTAGCCTGTAATGTGTAAATGTTGCTTTTAACTAAGATGTTATTAATAAAATGTGTTTATATATACATTGTTCTATATGTGCTGCCTTAAAAGTCCCCTATACAAAAAAGTGTTTGCGATATGTGTCCTGCCCAAGCCTGCTTACTATGGCTTCAGTCCTCCTGGATGGGACAGGGGACTGTAATAGCAATCTCAAGGCTTGGACAAGGATGAACTTTGTGATCTCTTGACCAAGACTTTACTAGTGATGGATCAACAATGTGATTTGCTCTGAACTTGGAGATAGGAGTGGTTCAAGAAGAGAAAACTCTGGCTTGTGTGGTTGTGTAAGAGGGAATGTCCATGTGCTAGATATAGAGCTAGACCCCTACCTTCTCCCATCCCTTTTCTATATACCTCTTACCATCTACCTTTTTCTCCCCTTTTGTAAATAATATGTATATAATTTCTTAATTTCTTAAACCTTTCCCTTTTATAAAATCTATTGGTCCTTCTTGGAAACTAAGACGCCTTAACCCCCCTGGCGGACTACCGTATTTTTCGGCGTATAAGACGCACTTTTTCTTCCCCAAAACTGGGGGAGAAAAGTGGGTGCGTCTTATACAGCGAACACAGTTAAAAAAATATTTTACTACAGTATTTGGTTCAGAATCTTTTTTTTCTAGATTTTCCTCCTTTAAAATTGGGTGCGTCTTATAGGCCGGAGCGTCTTATACGCCGAAAAATACGGTAGGTTCAGATAAAAGATAATAATTCTTTTAGAATTTGTGGGGAGTTTTTTAAATACCTAGGTATGAATCTTCCCTCCAATCCCAATAAGGTTTTTGAGTTGAATTATCCGTCACTTCTTAGTGAAATACAAGGGTATCTTCTGAGATACTCCAAGCTACCACTCTCATGGTTTGCCTGGATGGATGTAGTAAAAATGGATATCTTACCTCGGCTACTTTACACTTTCCAAACATTGCCAATAGAAATGGCAACTATATTTCTTCGGAAAGTAGGACTATACCTTGGGAAATTTATATGGGGGTCACGTCGACCACATATATACTCTAGGACTCTGACTAAAACTAAGAAAGACGGGCATGCGGTTATGCCATATATTACAATATATTACCAAGCCTCTTTGTTGACCAGACTGGTAGATTGGTTCCACAATAGAGAACGTAAGAGATGGGTGGAATTGGAATATGCATTGGCCCCACTGGACCTTCGCTCAATCACTTTGGATTGAGGTACAGAAAGGAAGACCTTGGAGTAAAGATCTCCCCCCAATAACTGTGACGGCATTAAAAATGTGGAAACACCTTTTGAAGAATACATCTATATAAACTCAGGTGGCACCACTAACCCCATTGTTTGATAACCTTGACTTCCCTCAGCCTTAAATACATTGAAAATAATTCTGTGAATTCCACACCAAGATTTCAAATAGGCAAGATACTAAAGAAAGGGGGGAGGGGTCTTCCCATTTTGCAGGAATTGCAGGCTACCACGGAAAAGAAGCTTTTGTGGTTCTTATATGGACAGGTCAATTCTTTTATTCTTTCTTTTTCAAAGTCGAACTTATTTTTGAACAAATCATTAGAGTAAAAAGTTATTTGTAAATAATTATCTTTATTTTCAAAAGGTACTCACCTGGTGCTTAGAGGTGGTGTAGATGGTGTAATGCGCCTGGGCACACAAACCACAACCAACTCCAGATATCCTTCAATCAAGCTTTATTCAATGTCATAAAGCACGACAAGGGTTAAGTCCAAACAAGCGAAGTACAAGAGGGTAAGGCAAAAACAGGTCAAGAACAATCCGAGGTCAGGGCAGGCAGAATGGTCATTAACAATCCGAGGTCAGGGCAGGCAGAGTTCAAGCAGAGTCAGGTTCAGACCAGGTCGCTAAGGAGATGACAAAAGGAGATAAACCTAAACCAACACAAGGACGCACCCGAGCACACTGTGGTCACAGAGGCTTATAGCAGGTTGTGGTGTACAGGACAGGCTCTCCTTAAATGTCCAGAGTGACCAATGATCTTGCACCACCTGGCGCCGTCTGATAGGAGACTAACTGAATCCCCTGCGGCCGATTGGCCTCAGGGAATTCAAACTATGTCCCGCCCCGCGGCGATACAGCCGAGTGCCACGCCCTTGGGGGGTACAAGAGGGACGCATGGTAGCACGCGCACCTCTTCCTACAGCACCCCTAGGACGTGCACTACTTTGCACATGCAAAGGAGTGCTGAGAGCAGGAAATTCAGTAACCACGTCCGAAGGGATGCAAGGGATGCCGCCTGGCTGAACAGTAGTTCGGCCAGGACGGATCCCTCCGCCTGCAGAGAGAGACACGCTGCGAGCAGAGCAGCAGCCTTGGCCATGCTGCCTGCTACAGCGGCGTCTCCCTCTGCAGCTGAGATCCCCAGGGACTCCGCGGGCTCGCAGGACGGGTAAGTTCCTTACACTACCCCCCCCTTCAGGAGGGGCCTCCGAACTGGGAAGCTTGACTCTATAAGTCACTCTATTAATCTTTTCCGATATTGGGAACGGGCCAATAAATTTGGGTCCTAGCTTGGCCGAGGGTTGGCAGAGGGGAATATTGCGGGTAGACACCCAAACCAGATCACCCGGTTGGAACTGGGGCTCAGGGGATCTATGGCGATCTGCAAACTTCTGCTGGGCTACTGCCTTTCTAAGGTTACTCTGGACCTGGTTCCAAACAAATCGGGAACGCTCTACCCAATCGTTAAGGACGGGAAGATCAGAGGGTGGACCTGAGAGAGAGGACACTTTAGGACTCCGACCCTCGACACACATAAACGGAGAGATCCTGGTGGAGGAGTGCTCTGCGTTGTTATATGCCACCTCCGCAAAGGGGAGATTGCCAGAAGAGATGGGCTGACTATCAGATATAAAGCTCCGGAGGTATTGTTCCAATGATTGGTTAGTTCGTTCGGTCTGGCCATTCGTCTCTTGGTGAAACCCTGACGAAAAGGAAAGCTTGATGCCCATTTGGGCACAGAACTCCCTCCAGAACCGAGACACAAACTGAACCCCACGGTCTGAAACAATGTTATCCGGAGCCCCATGAAGGCGGAACACATGAAACACAAACAAGTCAGCCAATTCCTTGGACGAGGGTAACTTGGGTAGCGGTATGAAATGGGCTTGTTTACTGAAGCGATCTACCACTACCCAGATCACCGTAAACCCTAAGGACCCTGGAAGATCCGTGATGAAGTCCATGGATATGTGGGTCCATAGAGCAGCAGGAATGGGCAGAGGCAGCAGAGTGCCGGAGGGAGCGTTACGGGAGGACTTACTCCGAGCACAAACTGGGCATGCACGAACATAGGATTCAACATCCACTGACATGTGAGGCCACCAAAGGCAGAGTTCAAGCAGAGTCAGGTTCAGACCAGGTCCCTAAGGAGATGAGAAAAGGAGATAAACTTAAACCCAACACAAGGACGCACCCAAGCACACTGTGGTCACAGAGGCTTATAGCGGGCAATGGTGTACAGGACAGGCTCTCCTTAAATGTCCAGAGTGACCAATGACCTTGCACCACCTGGCGCCGTCTGATAGGAGACTAACTGAATCCCCTGCGGCCAATCGGGGATTCAAACTAACTATGTTCCGCCCCCGCCCCCACTATGTCCAGGCTTCTTACCTGGTCCCGCTGGTTCTCGGAGAAGGCACCCGACGCTGGAGGACGGCGCTGGAACACGAACACGACGCTGGATGATAACAGCGGGACCAGGTAAGTGATGATTTTAATACAGTGGGAAAAGTTCAGGGTTATCGATAATTGTAACTTTTTTTAGCCCGAACCAAGGTCGGGCTTATCGGTTGGGTGGTTAAGCTGATTTTTGTGTTTTTTATTTAATTTTATTATTAAAGATAATTATTTTTTTACATAGTTGTGTGTTTAAAACTTTTTTTATATTCAGGATATCTACTAGACCCTTGTTCGGACATATTTCTGTAAGTTACAGGTCTACAATTTAAAAAAAAAATTCATGAAAAACAGTGTACCGCTTTTGGTACAGAAATCCAGACATCAGTGAAACACCCAGGAGGTTAAATGAAATCAAATTATGGTCACTGCTACCCAGATTCTCTTATATGCACATTTGTTATAAGCTCCAGCAGAGTATCATTTCTAGTTGAGGCTTCCATAAACTGTTCCATAAAATGATCTTGTATTAAATTCGCAAATTTCCTCCCTTTTGCTGTTCCTGTAGTGCCATTACTCCAGTCAGTGTCAGGGTAGTTAAAATCGCCCATGAATTAAACAATTTCAGCTTTTGCAAGCTTTTTCTATCCGTGCTAGTAGTTGATTTTTTATTTCTTCCTTAGCACTGGTGGACCTATAGCAGACACCAATCATTATTTGTGTATTATGCATCCCCACAATAAACTCCAACCATAATGTCTCAACCTCATCACATGCTCCATCAACAATTTCCTCTTTCACATTCACTTTCAGATCACTCCTCACATACAGACAGACACCACCATCTTTTTGTTTGACTCTGTCTTTACGAAAGAAAGTATAACCAGGAATATTGACAGCCCAGTCATGAACAGAACAACGCCAGGATTCAGCAATAATCTCTCCTCAGGACCACAACCTTTCCAATCAATTAGGTACATTAGCATTTTGCAAGAACTCTTGGAATCTAGAATTTGATGGACTTCATATTCCTGAGAAGAATGGGGTGCAGGAGTAGCCAGTGAAGAGGGATAAGAAAAGTGGTTCAGGACCAACGGCTTAGGCAGAGAGAAATGGAAAGCATTGGGCAGATTGAGATGTGAGGGAAGACGTAACTTGTAACAAACTGGGTTAACCTTGGCAGAAATAGCATAAGGTCCGATGAACCGCGGAGCAAACTTCAGAGAAGGCATCTTTCAATGAATGCTCCTTGAGGAGAGCCAGACTTTATCTCCGGGTTGAAGGAGCGCCTTACGGCGTCGCCGATCAGCAAACTTCTTGTGCCTGAGAGCGGCGTATTTCAGATGCTCACAAGTAGAAGACCAGATGCGCTTAATGTCTTTCTGCAGGGCACTGAGTGCAGGTATTTCAAACAGAGCAGGTTATAGGAGATGGAAGGCGAGGATGTTTGCCATAGACAATGTATAACAGTGATTCTTTGGTGCTGGTGCTAACATGGTTGTTGTGGGCAAACTCAGCCCATGGTAGCAGTGCTACCCAGTCATCATGGTGGGCAGAAACAAGGGCTCAGAGATATTGCTACAGGGCCTGATTAACTCTCTCCGTCTGCCCATTAGTCTGTGGGTGATAAGCTGAGAAGTCCAGGGATCTGCAAAAGCCTTTCCAAAAGCGAGAGGTAAATTGAACCCCACGATCAGAAACTATATGCGTGGGTGTACCGTGAAGCCTAAAAATTTCAATAATGAAGATTGGCACCAACGCAGCTGCTAATGTTAAAGCTGGAAGGGGTACAAAATGGGCCATTTCAGAAAAGCGATCCACAACCACTCAAATGACCGCACAGCCATCGGAGGGTGGAAGATCCGTAATAAAATCCATGGAAAGGTGAGACCAAGGCTCCTTAGGAATGGGCAAAGGAAGAAGCGATCCTGCTGGGGCACAAGTTGACGACTTGGTTTGAGCACATACAGCACAGGCCTTGACATAGTCCGTCACATCCTTACGAAGGTTGGGCCACTAGTACAGACGGGAGAGAAAGGTGAAAGTTCTGTGAATGCTCAAGTGGCCAGACAGTTTAGAGTCATGTGCCCAACGTAATATTTTGGTGCGGAGTTGAGGAGGCACCAAGGTTTTACCTGGGGGAATAGCAGATTACTGAACAGAGGTCAAGGCAAGGATACGAGCCAGCGGGATAATAAACTCTGGCTCAGCAGTGGTTTCAGAATCCTGTGGATCGAAGGAGCGGGAGAGAGAGTTAGCGGAACCAGGTTTAAAGGTAATTATACAATCAAAACAGGAAAAGAACAAAGACCAATGAGCCTGCCGAGGGTTGAGGCGATGAGCCGACTGTAGGTATTGGGAGGTTTTTGTGGTCTGTGAAAATAGTGACCTTGTGAGGAGAGCCCTCCAAAAGATAGCGCCATTCTTCTAGAGCGAGTTTGATGGCCAGCAGCTCGCTGTCTTCAATGGACTAATTCTTCTCTGCTGGGGAGAACTTCCATGAAAAGAACACACATGGGAGTCGAGCTCCGGCGGGGGTCTACAAAAAAATAGTTCCCACTCCGACTTTGGAGGCATCAACTTCGATTGAGAAGGGCTTGGAAACATCTGGCCTAATCAGAGCTGGGCCAGAAAGAAAGACTTTCCTCAAGGAATGAAAGGCATCAATAGCCTCAGAGGGCCAGTTATTAGGGTCAGCATCCCTTTGGGTCAGTTCAGTGATGGGCGCTACCAGCGTGGAGTAATTTTGGATAAACTGCCGAAACACTGAGTAGTCTTACGCCCGCAGAGTAGCAGCCAGTTAGAGATAACTGTAACCTTTTTGGGATCTATGGAGAGGCCATCCTTAGAAACAATGTAACCCAGGAAGGACACCTGGGGGCATTCAAACAGGCACTTCTCTGCATTAGCGTAGAGTCGATTGTCTCTGAGTCTCTGGAAGACAAGATGGACATGCTGTCTGTGGGTAGGCAAGTCGGGGGAGAAAATCAAAATTTGTCATCCAAATCGACAACACAGATGTATAGGTCACAAAATACTTTGTTGACAAAGTGTTGGAAGACAGCCGGGGCATTACAGGGACTGAAGGGCATCACCAGATATTCATAATGCCCATCTCTGGTATTAAATGCTGTCTTCTATTCGTCCCCCTCCTTGATCCGAATTAGGTCGTAGGCCCCTCGGAGGTCCCAGTTTGGTGAAGAGCTAAGCACCACAGAGACGGTCAAAGAGCTCAGGGATAAGCGGAAGTGGGTAGCTAGCGGCTTTTAATAGTGATGGCATTCAAACCACAGTAGTCAATACAAGGACGATGAGTCCCATTCTTCTTTTAGACAAAGAAAAACCCTGCGCGGGGGAAGATGACTTACGTATAAATCCTCTGTGCAGATTCTCCTGGATGTATTTACTCATAGCCTTGGTTTCCGGAAGACTCAGGGGGTATACCTAAGCTCTGGGAGGTGTGGAATTAGGTATAAGGTCTATCGCACAGTCATAAGAGCGATGGGGAGGAAGTTGCTTGGCCTTGCATTTGGGTTGACATCTTGGAAGTTCTTGTACTGGATTAGATGGAGCCAACTCCGACGTGGAGAGGGCAAGAGGCTTGACAGGTTTGAGCTTGGTTAAACACCTAGAGTGACAAGAAGGACCCCAAGCCAATACCTCTGGAGTAGACCAATCTAGCACTGGAGAGTGTTGTTAAAGCCATGTGAGTCCCAGGATGACTGCAGATGAGGCCTGGGGAACAACAAAGAAGGTTATGGTCTCCTGATGTAGCCTACTGTCATTTGCATGGACAAGGTTTGGAAGCCGATAAGTCTGCAGGAGAGAATGGAACCATCCACCGCAGAGATACGCAGGGGTTGAGTCAGTGGCTCTATAGGCCAGGCGCACTCCTTGACAAGAGTAGCAGCGATGAAATTACCTGCTGCCCCAGAGTCGATAAAAGACTTCAGGGCAAGTGGGAATGTCTTGTGATGGAGCTGAATTGGTATTGAGGGACGCTGAGGGGAGAGGGGAGAAGAGTGACCTAGCAAGCCCCCCTTTAGAGCATACTAGGCGCTGAAGTTTTCCTGGCTTCTGTGGGCAGAGTTTAATAAAGTGACCTTTCAATCCATAGTAAATGCAGAGACCTGAAGATAGGCGCCGGGATCTCTCCTCTGGAGATAGACATGAGTGGCCCAGTTGCATGGGTACTTCTGATGATGGAGAAACGGGGGACTGGACGTTCCAGAGGTCGTTGGAAGGATGGAGCTGGTTGTGGAGAAGGCCTTGAGGGGGCGAGATTTCTCCTGGAAACATATCAATCTGTGTGGCCAGGGAGATAAGGTCATCCAGAGCAGTGGAAATCTCGACCAGCAAACTCATCCTTATTGCGATCAGAAAAGCCCTGCCAGAAGGTAGCGTGGAGGGCCTCCTTGTTCCAGGCAAGCTCCGTCGCCAAAGTACGAAACTTAACAGCAAACTGGCCCACAGTAAGTGACTCTTGGCGGAGACGAAGGAGAGCGCTGGCCAAGCTGGTTCATCAAAAACCTTCCTAAAAAGGCTCAGGAAAGCTTCAAAGCTACAGGTGACCGGATCCTTCCTTTCCCAGAGCGGAGATGCCCATGCCAAGGCTTTTCCAGAAAGCAGGGATTTCACGTACACCACTTTAGCTCGGTCAGTGGGGAAGCTTTGTGGCTGAAGCTCAAAATGTATGTTGCACAGGTTGATGAAGCCACAGCAGGTCTTGGGATCCCCAGAAAATCGTTGTGGGGGTGGTAGGTGAAGTACAGAGGCCACTGGTATAGCAGGAGACTGGGCCAGGATCGATGGATCAGCAGGAGCACAGGAAGGGACCAGAAGCTGATCCAAACGGGTAGTGAGCACATAAAGCCGCCAAAGTACCTGGGTTTGAGTAGCTTCCTGGGCGTCAAGCCTCTGGGCCAGTAGTTGGTTGGGATCTGCAGAGGTCTTGGAGGGTGTATTCATGGTTCCTGCAAACTGTCACGCACGGAGAGACAGGACCACTAGGGGGCGCCATGGCTTGCACTGAGGTGGTGTGAGCCCTGAGAAGGGCCAAGGCGCAGAGTCTAAGCAGTAACCAGGTCTTCTCCAGTGCTTCTGATGGTGAGGATGTTGGGCCTCTGGTTACTGCTAGGTTGCAGTCCTTGGGCACACCAAGGTGGGCAAAACACGGTACCAAATTACAAAGCAGAAGGATAGTCGAGGAAGGCCGGGGTCGAGGCAGGCAGCAAGCAAGAGAGGTCAAGTAACATGCCAGGGGTCATTTACCAGGGATCCAGGAGACAGACACCAGTGACACAGGGGCCACTGCAGGCACAGGGAACACAGGAGACACTGAAAGTAACAGGAGGCACAGGTGACTCAGGGACAGGAACTCTGGAAAAGCACAGGGATGTTGGCTGGGAACCAACAGACTGGACAACGAGGGGTAAACACAGGAGCTGGATAGATGAAGCACTGAATTAGCCAACAGGTGTACAGGAACTAGCTTAACAGAACCAGGGTCACGGTCCCAGTGGAGACACGTTGCACGAACACTGAGTGCAGTGTGTGAGCTAGCTAAATAGCCAGGGATGGTTAAGAGGCTATTTTCTGATTGGCCAGCGAAATGGACGTAATTGATGAAGCCTGGAAACAAAGGCACGCCCAGAGTCAGAACTGCCTGCATGCACGGAAGAGAGGTGTCTGCACCTTAGTGAGGCGGAGGTAAGTGTAACCAAACTTTTAAATTTGAATATTTACCTGTATGGAAACTGTATATTTATACACGAATTCATGATACTTACCGGTACTCTTGATGTTCTGTTCTTATTATTTGTCATTTTGAACCTGGAAAAAAGGAATTTCTTTTACTTTGCTTAACATAAAATAATATATTTTGCCTGCTTATAATTAAATACTTACCTCCAGAAGGACCTTTGCTATTATTATTATTACGAAATTGGACTTGGTTTTTGTTTCCTTCGACCTAGAAGAAATAAGATTCTTTTTGTTTTATTTATGCAGATTTGTTTATTATAATGCATTATGGTTGCTTGTTTAATATGCTTGTTGCTATGTATTATTGTTAAAGGAAGTGGATGCGTCCACCAAACGGCTGGCGAAAGAGGACAACTGTGCAGGCCCCCCCCCCACACACACAGAGGACTTGGATGATGTGTTTGAATACCTTTCCAACCTGGCAATGGAATTCAACGCACTCCAAGCCACAACAAAAGGAGTGCCAGCCATTAAAGAGGAGGGAAGGACACCGTTCAAAAGGCAGACTGTGCTAAGCTTCCTGGACACCCAGCCAGGTGACATTGTCATTTTGCAGGACTATGCCCCCCCTCCTTCTAAGACGTACAGTTATCTGACCTGGCAGTGGACCCAGGGTCCCTCCTACTGGTCCAGGGGCGGCAATTTTAAGTCAGCAGGTGTAGCCATTCTAATCAAGGTTGGAAATTACACGCTTAACGCTGTGCATGAGCTCCTTTATGACCGCCTTCTAGTCATAGACAGCTCATGAGCAGGAGAGCTCATTAGGCTCATCAATATGTACCCCTCCTCTGAAAAGAATGAGCTGCTATAACTTTTATAGACCCTGAGGACCCAACTCACCACCACCAGAGCAGTAATAATGGGCGGTGATTTTAACTGCCCAATAGAGCAGACCAGCGTTCCATTGACGTCCAGATCTGGAATGACTTTGGCCGGGCTTCGGGGGCAAAAGTCAACTGCAGGAAGTCGGAAGTCATGCTCTTCGGAAACTGGTATCTGCCTTCTTCTATGACCATCCTCTTCAACATCAGACCTGATTTCATCAAGATCCTCGGCTTCTGGTTTGGAGCACAAGGCTCCGTCCTTTAGTCTTGGGGGAGAGTCTGTCAAAGATGAACCAAATGTTTATACTTTGGAGCCTCAGAGAACTCACCATCGAAGGGAAAACACTGGTGCTCCACAGCGAGATTCTTCCCATGCTGCAGTACCTCGCCCAGCCCCCCATGGGCCAACACCTGTAAGGCAATCACCAGGGCTGTGTTCTACTTCGTCTGGGGCTTGAAGATGGATCGTGGGAAGCAGACGGTGATGTTCAAGGACCATCTGATGGGTGGGAAAGGAGTCTCCAACATCGCAACGATGCTGAGGATTTTCTTCACCTGTAACTGCTTACCCTAGTTGACAGAACTTCGAACTCTGCAGGGAACTCCATGTCCCGATTCTTTCTCCTCCCTTTTGTAGAGGACCCTGCAATGGGACAAGTGGGACAGCTCTGTTCCATACAACTGGGACACACCTTGGTTTTATTTGGACACCTTCAAGTTCATGAAGGACAACAAGCTGCACAGACTCAATGGAACCAGTCCAGGGTCGTAATGCAATTACTTGCAAAGAGGTCTGGACAAACATCGGATCCAAGAGACTCACTAACAGACACAGGGACTTGGCTTGGATGTCCGTTCAAGGAGGACTATCCCTTAAGACTTTCATGCACGCAATGAACTTATGTAGGTACAGGCATTGCCCATTCTGCATCATTGGAAAGGAGACTGCCCTGCATGTCTTCTAGCAGTGGCAGTGTTCCACGGTGTATACACAAAGGAGGAAATTGAAGGCGCTTGGAGGATTATGACCTGTTTTAAGGTCGCTATTTGCTGGATCACTCCGCTTCACTGATAAAAGTATATCCTCCCCAGCCTTGGAGAGCTTTATAATAAATAAGGCCCATTGTGAGAAAGCCAAGTTTATCCAACAAGGTCACCAATGAGTTTTATATATGGAATAGAAAATACCTGTTTGTAGCCACTCTCAAAATTGCTCCTGATGAGCCTAGTGGTGCGAGACACCTCCCTCCAGTCTTTACCCTGGGCCCCTGCCCAGGGTAAAGGTGTTTTGTATCTTACCGGGGCATGCCCAAATACTGGAGGCTGTGAAAAGAATACTGGCACACTGCAGATGAATGCTCTAGGAGAAGTAACCCTGTGTGTGGTAAATGAGGGCAGGAAGGTCACCAGGTTGCAGACTGTAAATATTTAATCAAGTGCAACAGTTGTGGGGATGTTGGGCACTCCTTCAAGGACTGTGCTGCCAGGAAAACATATGTCTATGACTTGAGAAAAAAAACTGAAGCCCACTATATATATATATAACTACCCTGTTTCCCCGATTAAAAGGCACTGTCTTATATTTTTTGAAATGCCAAAATATGCCCTAGGTCTTATTTTCAGGGGGATGTCTTATTTTTCCATGAAGAAGACTACAGTACACATTTATTGTTGAAAATCACTCATGTGCCATTCCCCTTCTGATCACTCATGTGCCATTGATTGTCCCCTTCTGATCACTCCGTGCCATTGATTGTTCCCTTCTGTTCACTGACTTACCTATTTTTCTACTGTACGGCCGGGTAACTCCATTAGGGCAGGGATCAGCAGCTTGCTTCTTGCTGCAGAATCGTGGGGGCACGTGTGCCGGCTTGTTACTTTCAGTTTCGCTCTGCACTGCAGCCAGCATCGAGGAGACACACACAGTATCAGGTATCGGAGGATGTCTTATTCGCGGGTGAGTGCCTTATTTTAATTTTTTTAGCAAAAATCGGGGGTGGCTTATTTGATGGGGATGCCTTATAATCGGGGAAACACGGTATATATATAACTCATGCTGTTCAACCTACTTCAAGAGAGCCTTCTTCCATCCTGGTGCCTGCTGAGGAGGAGGGGACATTAGCCTTGGAGGAGGTCTGGGGCAGTGAAACATTATTTCCAGAAGCAACCAAGGCTAACCCAACTGCTCTTGTTGTGGCGGAGGCTGCATTAGTCAAGCAACCCGGTGAGGAGGCGCTGCTAACGGAGGAAGCCTGGGCTGATGATCCCACGTGTGCTACGACACCCCAGGTAAATACTTTCTCACAGGTTGTTGTAACTCTGGCGGAGTCCTCTGAAAGGGTCAAGCCCGCAGGTGTGCCAGTGAGGAGGAGGAGGAGATGGACACATCTGCTAGCAGTAAAAAAAGGAAAGGAGAAGGTGAATGCAGGGTAGTTGATAAACCACTCTCTAAAAGGAGTTTCAAAAGTGATCATGCAATTGGGTCACATCCTATAAACATTTAGTCTTGAGCTAGCCTCACACAAATAGAACAATCTTGTGCTGGCTGCGCAATAGGGTCAGACCCTGCAAGGATACAGACCTGTTCCATACACAAGTGTAACTTTCTGGAACTAATCATACATAAGTGGAACAGTCCTGTTCTAACCTTACATAAGTGGAACAGGCTGGTGCTAACCTTACACGAGTGGAACGTGACATAGCTGTTTTGGACTGTTTAACCTCCCTAGCGGTTCATTTCTTTCCGGTTTTATATGTCTAAAAGCGGTACATTGTTTTTCAAGAAAATTTATTTTACAGTATAATATGTAATATGTATGAGTATAATAAAGTTTGAAACCCAAAATCATGTAAAAATAATAAATTGAATAAATTAAAAAATCTATATATTTAAAAAAAAAATATTTTTTTATTTTTTTTTAAAAAATACATATTATACTCATACTAATATATATATATTGTAAAATAAATGTTCTTGAAAACAATGTACTGCTTTTACACATATAAATCCAATGTATTGCATTCAATACAGTTATTTTGTATTTAATGCAATACAAATGGATTTTGAATTTCCCGCCCTGCCCCACCGGCAACGTACATATGCAACGACGTCACCGGGAACTCCCTGGTGACTCATCGGGTGCAGAAGCCGGCCGGAAGAAGAAGGAACAAGATGGAGATTGCGGCGATAGACGGCGTGGGACATCGGCGGATCAGGTAAGGCTGTAGTTACTATTACTTCCATAGGTTTACCTACCCCGAGTGTGACTCGCGGTTACCGCTTTTAGCAACTTTTTGCTACCCACTCGGGGTTACCACTAGGGAGGTTAATCTTTATTCTGACATTTCTGAACCCAAACGTGAATCATGGGAGCTATAAAAATTGGTACCCTCAATGTGAGAGGTGTAAAGAACCCAACCAGAAGGACTGCTTTGTTTGATATGCTGTCTAATCATGATTACCGAGTGTTTTGCTTACAGAAGTGTGAAAATAATCACCATCCAAACTATGAATTTCTAAGGACTTCCTGGAAACACGGTGCATCCGTATGCTCTTGAGACACCACCAACCAGGCTACAGGAATAGGTATTGTGTTAAAAGATAATGACCTAATAAAATTATAATATTCAGAAATTGTGCCGGGTAAAGCTTTACTAGTCAACCTGAACTTAGGAAACAAAGAAATAGAAATGTGTGTGTCACAGTGGCGCAGGGCAGGATGGTGGACACCAGCTCATGGCGCAGAGTCTAAGCTGCCCGTTCTTCACCAGAGCCTCCAGTGGTGAAGATGTTACGTTGCGGGCATCTGCCAGGTTGCCGCTTCCATGCACGCAGAGGCAGGTGACTACCGATAAACAGGAATCAGGCAAGGTGCAGGAACGTCAGACAAAAACAAGGTCAATCAAGCCAGAGGTTAGGGCAGGTGGCAAGCCAAAGTAGTCAAGGTCAACCTGGGTTGGTACAGGAGCACAATCAAAAACAGAAGAGACAAACTGGACCAACAGGAACCTGGGAGCGGAGCCAAAGGAACTCCTTGTTCAGGCAACTTCCTGTTGCCAGTGACTTGCTTTTTTAAGGGAGGTCGTAAGGCAGATGAAAATCCCATGAACCGCAGGTAAGAGAACCCACCACCAGGGGGAGTGCGGGAGCAGAGGCAGCTCAGGTGGTGTTGGCGCTTCTGCCAGCAGATAAGGTGCTTCTGCTGAATATTCTGGTTTTCTGGGGTAAAGGGGCGGCACTCATGGGATCACTTGACTCAGAGCAGGAAGTGACAAGCGGACAGGATTCCTGAACAGGGCTGCTGCTGGCTGCAGAGGAATGTGAGGTGGGTGGTACAGACACAGGCATGGATCCCCTGGTCTTCCGGGGATCTGTGACACTGTGTATATATAACCTGGTCGTTAGGCATGAGCAAGAGGAATTTTTGAGCGTCATTCAGTTTTTTTTTTATTCCAGGCTCTTCACCTGTCATTTATGCAGAGACTTTAACTGCTTGCCCCAAGGAGAAATAAGATATGGCTGCAGATCAGGTTAAGAAGACAAAATGTCTAAATGTCGCTGACTGCTTGGCTGGTGAAATAAGTAGCCTTTTAATCAAGTAGAGTTGGAAAAAACAGGACTCTGATATGGTGCATTTGGGAGTTGTATCTGTTTGACTGTTGGGTTGTGTCTGCTTGACTGTCAGTTTTTGTTTTAAAGTTCCTGGCAGACTCACCTTGAGCTTGCTCACTGCTTGGCTGGTGAAACAAGTGGCTTTTTAATCAAGTGGAGTTGGAAAAAACAGTTAAATCCTTATTGTAACCACAAACTGTAACTAATCTTTTATAATTCATTGTAAACAAACATTGTAACTGGGCAAATGAGTGGTAGCAAGGTGGAAGGTTTGGTTCAGTCCACAGTCTGTCACATGTATGCACATTTGGAGCAACAGCTCCTAGGTGAATACCGCTGTGACAGATCAGGGGTCAGACACTAGTGGAGGGTGGATTGGGGATAGTTGGCGGGAGGGTTATGGATAATTGTAAGGAGCTTTCCATGTGACAAACAAACATTGGATTGTGCAGCACTAGTTGTACTGGAAAACAAAAGGATTTGACAAACAATGATGGTAAAAGCAGCAATGGTTTAAAGAGCCTGTTCACCAATGCTAGAAGTCTAGCAAACAAAGTAGGGGAGTTGGAAGCCTTAATGAGTGAGGAGAATTATGACTTCGTTGGTATTGCTGAATCCTGGCTTTGTTCTTCGCATGACTGGGCTGTCAATATTCCTGGGTATATTCGTAAAAACAGTCAAACAAAAGGGTGGTCAAACAAAAAATGACACTGTCTGTATGTGAGAAGTGATCTAAAATTTAATGTGAAAGAAGAAATTGCTGATGGAACAAGCGATGAGGTTGAGGCATTATGGGTGGAGGTGAATGTGGGGTTGAATAACACAAAATTAATTATTGGAGTCTGCTATAGGCCCCCCAGTACTAAGGAAGAAATAGAAAATCAACTACTAGCACAGATAGAAAAAGCAGAAAAAAAGTGGAAGTGTTTTAATGGGAGGTTTCAACTACCCTGACATTGACTGGAGTAATGGCACTACAGGAACAGCAAAAGGGAGGAAATTTGTAAATTTATTACAAGATAATTTTATGGTACAGTTTATAGAAGCCCCAACTAGAAATTATATTCTGCTGGACCTAGTTCTTTCTAACAATGCAGAGCTTATAACAAATGTGCATATAAAAGACAATTTGCGTAGCAGTGACCATAATAAGATTTCATTTAATGTAAGTTGTAAACAGGAAGCAAAAACAGGAAAGATAAAAGCATTACATTTTAGGAGAGCAAATTTTCCATTATTAAGGGTGGCTCTCTGTGACTTGGACTGGGAGACAATATTGTCCTCAAAGAAAACTGAACAGAAATGATAATGTTTCAAGTCTGTTCTACAAAAGCACACTGAAAAATATATTCCAATGGGTAATAAGTTTAAAGAGGCTAAAATTAAAACCTATGTGGCTCACAGCTGATGTTAAAAAAAACATAAGGAACAAGAAAAGGGCATTCCAAAAATATAAAAGTGAAAGATCACCTTCATCATGTGAAAACTATAAAGAATATAACAAAAGATGTAAAAAGGAGATAAAATGTGCAAAACTTCAAAATGAAAGACAGATTGCAAAGGAAAGTAAGGCAAACCCCCCCAAAATGTGTTAAATATATTATTAGCAAAAAGATCAGATCTGAGCATGTAGGCCCCTTAATGGATGTCGCTGGGTTGGTAACTGGGGATAAAGAAAAGGCAGATTTACTAAACACTTTCTTTTAGCTCTGTGTGCACGAAGGAAAATGGCAGAGCTCAAGTCCAAATTCATAATAGCAATGTCACCGCCTTAAATGAGTCATAATGGCTCAGAATGGATATGATTGAGAAACCGCTGGGAAAAATTAAGGTTGACAAAGCACCAGGACCTGATGGATTACATCCACGTGTCCTCAAAGCTGAGCTGAACTTGGTTATTTCAAAGCCATTATTTCTAATTTTTAGAGACTCTTTAGTCACTGCCAAGGTACCGATGGATTGGCGTAAGGCCAATGTGGTTCCTATCTTCAAAAAGGGAGCGAAGTCATTACCAGGTAACTACAGACCAGTTAGTTTAATGTCTATAGTTGGAAAAGTCCTAGCGAGTTTGATAATGAAACACATAGAGGAGTTTCTGCTAGAAAATAATAATATAACTGATCGTCAGCATGGCTTCAAGGAGGAAGTAAGTAAACAGGTAGACAGTGGAACAGCAGTTGATATAGTGTACTTGGTCTTTGCTAAAGCATTTGACACTGTACCCCACAGACGGTTAATATGGAAGTTAGGGTCGATAGGTTTAGAAAAGTCAATCTGTAAATAGATAGAGAACTGGCTTAAAGATCGCATCAAGAAAGTTCTAATAAATGATTCATACTCTGAATGGTCTAAGGTTATTAGTGGTGTACCCCATGGTTCAGTGTTGGGACCTTTACTGTTTAACATCTTCATAAATGATATAGAGTTTGGGATTATAAGTACCATTTCTGTGTTTGCAGATGACACCAAACTATGTAATGGAATTAAGTCCATACAGGATGTCTATAATCTACAAGCAGACCTGGATGTATTGTTTAATTTGGCAGACAAGTGGCAAATGACATTTAATATAGATAAATGTAAAATTATGCACTTGAGAGCTAACATGCATGCTTCATACTGTCTAGGGGGAATACATTTGGGGGTGTCAGAAATGGAAAAGGATCTGGGGGTTCTAATAGATCATAGACATAATAACAGCATGCAATGCCAAGCTGCAATATCTAAAGCTAGTAAAGTACTTCCTTGTATAAAAGAGGAATAGACTGCAGAGATGGAGACATAATCCTGCCCCTGTACAAAGCATTGGTCAGACCACATCTGGAATATGCAGTCCAGTTTTGGGCACCAGTTCACAAAAAGGACATTGTGGAATTGGAGAGAGTGCAGAGAAGGGTAACTAAACTAATAAACGGACTAAAGGACACTCTTTGTGTCTGGAGGAAAAGAAGTTTAGGCTCCAAATCAGGAAGGGATTCTTCACTGTAAGGTCTGTGAAAATGTGGAATCGGCATCCTCAGGAAGTAGTTTCAGCAACTACTATAGATTGCTTTAAGAAAAAGCTAGATGTTTTTCTAGAAGCACAGAATATAACTGGGTATTAAGGCTTTAAAGTAAAAAAAAATAGTGACTGTTGATGCAGGGAACATCCGATTGTCTCATGGAATCAGGAAGGAATTTTTTTCTCGTTGAAACAAATTGTACCAGGGTTTTTTTTGCCTTCCTCTGGACCAACTATGTCCATAGGGTTTTATATCTGGGATATGTTTATTTCCCTAGTGGTTGAACTTGATGGACTTAAACTTACCTTGCCTGGGATATCTAAAGGTCCTGGTATCTGGAGATTTAACACCTTCTTACTGGACAACCCTGAAATGAAAAAATAATTTATGTTAATATACAGAAATTGGGGACAAGAGCTAAGCAAATTTCCTAGCCCCATGGAGTGGTGGGAAGACAAAACAAAAGCTTTCTTTATTCGGAAAGCGACACAAGAGGCCAAAAAATAAAATACACTCAGCTGCAAAAATTACTAAAATGTAGGCAAAATAGCATCCCAATGGACGTACAAATCACCAACATAAAAAACAGAATCTCTGCAGTAATCAAGTCCCCTTGACAAATAAGTTATATACACAATTTATATTTATTTACGCAAAAGTAGAATAAAGGGAAATGGATGAAAAATGTTCCTTTTTTTCTTTAAAAAAGTAACCAGCTCCAAGCAATACATAACCAAACTCCAGGATAAGACCACAACTACAGAAATGCTTAAAGAAGCCCAAAGCTTCTTTACTAACTTATTTAGGATTAAGGAAATAGATCCATTTCTCTCTCATGACTGTATAAACTCCCTTGACCAAAAACTCAGCCTCTCTGATCACCAGTCCTTGTGCGCAAAGCTGTAAGAAAAAACACTTTTTAAGACAATTAAAAGTTTTTCATAGAACAAATGCCCAGGACTAGATGGCCTTTCCATGAGTTCTATGTCTGTTTTTGGAACTTGCTTAAACCTGACCTTTGTCTTTTTTTCCCCAAGAAGCATTCAAAGCCAATCAACTCTGTGGCTCAAGGGAGTGGTCACTCTGTTGCCTAAAAGAGGTGACCTGTCCTGCTCTGAGAACTGGAGGCCAATCACCCTCTTGAACGCAGATTATAGGATCTATTTGAAACTCTGGGTAAATTGCCTGAGAAAGGTAATGGGCAAAGTCATATGCCCCAATCAGGCATGTGGTATTTCTGGACGGAGTGCCCACGATGATTTAAATCTCAAAAAATACACAATCTGGTACCAGAGAGAGAGAAACCAAAACATTACATTACTGTCACTATATTTTCAAAATACTAAGTGTCACACGCTTTCTTATGCAATGTTATGGAAAAAAAATGAATTTTCCTGCTGCCTTTATTAATCAGCTTGTCTCTTTATACAGAAATGCTACAAGTCAGGTCTTGGTTAATAATGTGGTTGTAATGTGTACCTCTGAGCCTGCAGTCAATTGAGCTATTCTAACAACTAACCTCCTCTGTGCTGGTTCAGGTTTCAAACCTAATGAAAACAAATGTGACTGTTTAACATTGGGATCCTGGCAAAAGCAACAGCTTAAAGTACAATCTTATGCTGAATCTATTAAAATTCTTGGAATTACCCTTGGTCAGAGTAATTCTGGCTACCCAAGTTGGCTAAATCCATAAACAGAATCGATTTCTGAAACTATCCTGTTTCCTCTAATGCTATATGTCAACCTGGTATATCCACCAAACAATTGAATTTTAAAAGCTTTCAGATTCTTGTGAAGCTCCACCGCTGAGAAAATCAAACAAAAAACAGTGTATAAAAATAAAGATAATGATGGCAACAACCTGCCTAATATCAGAAACTTCCAGTGGATCAGCTTTTTTGCCTGTTGTTACAAAAGTTTGAAAACTTAGATGTACTTTCTAAAATATGCAGCCGGAAAAATATATAGGAAAAGAGGGTGGCACCATCCTTCCCTCAATACGCCAACTTTGATCACACTGCCTAAATATATTATTTTTTAAAGGTGCATTTGTATGTATAATATCCAAAACCTGGATTCAAATACCTTGATGTATGCCAAAAACCTAAGCTGCGCTAAAAACCAACAAGGAAACGACTAGAATATCCAATTTTACAATGAGGAGATCCACAATAAAATCTGGGGGAACACAAATGCTAATTTCCTTTCTAACAAGCTGAAAGACTTGGCTTGTCATTGCGTGCACAAGTCCCTTCCAAGGAGGGACTTTCAGCACAGAAGGGACATGGTGAGGAGTACAGTGTGCCGAAGAGCAGGCTGTGTTGTGGAAGAGACTGTTTTACACTTGCTTTGGAATTGTCCATATACTAGGAACATGTGAAAGAAAGTGGGCACACTTCTAAAGTTTCTGTCAGAGTCCTGGACTACCAGGTGGTATGTTCTGTATATTTTATGCATTGATGCTTCCCAAATTGTCTTTATACCTGCTATAAAGGAAATATTGATTGTGTATATGCTGTTTGCATTTTTTTCTGTTCCATTTATTTTACTATACCTTCCACATAGTCTGTAAAACTGGCAAGATATGTTTATTTACTTACCTGTATTGGTGATTTTCCTGTTGTATCTAGAATTTAGGATATATTTAGAATTTTTGTTTGGACTTTTAAAATTGACTTTTTGTTTTCATTATGGACTTCATTTTCCTTGATGGACTTTTTTATTTCTCTCTGGACCTGGAAAAAGAAGATTTATATTGATTTTATTATTACATTATTATTATTACACAGTATTTATATAGCGCTATCATATTATGCAGCGCTGTACATAGTCATGTCACTAACTGTCCCTCAAAGTAGCTCACAATCTAATGTCCCTACTATAGTCATATGTCATTAATGTAGTCCAGGGTCAATTTTTTAGGGGGAAGCCAATTAACCTAACTGCACATTTTTGGGATGTGGGAGGAAACCGGAGTACCCGAAGGAAACCCACGCTGACACGGGGAGAACCTGCAAACTCCATGCAGATAGTGTCCTGGCTGGGATTGGAACCTAGGAGCTAGCGCTGCAAAGGCCACCATGCTGCTCACATTGATTATGTTGATTTATGCAGATGTATGCTATTTTCTTTGTTTGTTGTCAAAATTTTAATAGTGTTTATCCAATTTTCGTGTACTAAATTGTATTGCCTGTTCCTGACCCTTGGATTGTATGCTGCCTGGACTGACTTCTTGTCTGTGACCCCAATTCTGCTTGTGTTTTGCCCTTGTGTACCTCGTATGGTGAACAGATTATCTTTGTATGACCTCTTGCTCTGTATTCTGTATTTGTCTCTGTTAGAATCTTGGTACTGCTTTATCTGTGGGTTCCTGGACCTCTGCCAGCCAACCGTGTGCTGTAAGATGCAACCAGTCTCCCCAAGCTGAGCGGGGGCTTGCTATAGGTGAAGAGTGCGGCGTTAGATTGGGGGACTGGTTTATAGCGTGTACTGGTGCTGGATCAGGGCTTATACCATGCAGCTGTCATTCCTAGGTGATTCATGAGCCTCCCTAGCTGCATTGGATGTTATATATAGCCAGCCCAAAATGCTAAATTGCCGGTGTGGCTATAAACAGTAATTCAATTGACTGCAATTTTTTGGGGGGCAGGGGACACAGTGTTTACGGTTTTCTTTATCTCTAGTGTCTAGTTGTCTCCGGCGCTCTCTCTGTCTCTCTCTTCTGTTGTTCTGTGTTCCTTTTCCCCTCTGACCCCAGTGTTCCCTGTCTGGAGAGAGATCTGCCAAAAGGCGTGATACCATTGGTCAGATGTCCTCAGGACAAAGTTATTTATTTGCACTGTCTGGGGAAAATGTCTAATTGTTGGAATTCTACATCCAAACTTCCTTCTAAAACATCTCCACAGTCCCAGGGTGCTGCTTACACCAAACATTTGGCTAAAAACTTGACATGAGCTGCAAACAGGCAAAACTTATGTGCTGGAAACACATTGGAATGCATGGTGTGCATTGTTCACACTTTGTCATTCATTTCTACTGGCCCTCCAAACAGATCTTACTCTCTGGAGGACTTTTCCCCAAGAGTCAGATGGGGAGTTTGTGTTTCCCCAATGCAGAGCTGTGATGATGTTGTTCTTTTCACTGACCACTAGAGATGGGTGAATGTTCCTGGGTTCAGCTGGTGAATGATCCAGTGAATGTTCTCTAAAGTCTCCAAGCTTGATGTTTAAGTAGAACCCCATGAAGTCTTATATGTTCTTATACTATCGTCTCTAAGGATTGAACAGATCAATAGAAAACATTAAATTCTAAGGAGAACATTCACTCAAACATTCACAGTTCCTAGAACATCAGGGCATTAAAAACCTCAAACAGCAGAAGTTTGACTCACACCTTTTACTTGATGGAACCCCAGACTCATCCCTATGGACCACCATCTGGTCGGAGATTTTAGCATGGTCCTTTAGGTACAGAAAAGCAGTGACTGGCGGGATTATGAATACCATTGAGTTCTGCAGCAGTGGTCACTATAAGAAACCTCAGCGTAATCTTAACACACACACACACACAGTATTAAATAGAGCCTTACCTGATCCGCCGGTGTCCTCCTTCACAATCCCTGTCCTCTCGCTTCCTCCGGCCGGCGTCCTTCGCATCCAATGAGTCATCGGGAGTTCCTGGTGACATCGATGCGTACGGCCGTTGCGTCGGGGGAGTGGCGGGAATTTTAAATCTATTTGTATTGCATTCAATACAAAATAACTGTATTATATGCAATACAGTGGATTTATATGTGTAAAAGCAGTACATTGTCTTTCATGAAAATTTATTTTACAGTATATTATAATAGTATGAGTATTTTTTTTAAATATTATATTTCAATTTTTTTTTTATTTTTTTTTTTCACACTTTAATATACTTATGCTATATTATATTATACTGTAAATGAAATTTTCATGAAAAACAATGTACCGCTTTTAGACATAAATCCGGGCAGAAATTAACCATGCTTTTAACACTTTCGAGATCTAGTCATTGATAACTTTAGCATTCATCTGTTCACCATGTACCTTCAGATTTAGAAAAAATAGGGTTTTCTCTCTTTCATAAAATTCTGATCTGTCTAAATATTTAATCGGTTCTTCGTACCAGAGCTAGTGTATCGGCTACTGGTTCTCAAAGGGAGGATATTTAGTGATGTATGCCAGGAAGAGGCATCATGCCAGGGAAGGATTGTGAGGAAAAGGTCATAGAGACTCCTACTTATGGAAACGTGATATAGTTTCTGTCTATCCCAACTCTCACCCCACCTATACTCCTATATTCTCCTCTGCAGTACTCTGCATTCAGCACAAGATGTCCTCAGCTTTGTGTGTTGAATGGCTCCCAGAATAACTCCAGTAGGAACACTACTCTGAATGCAGGCTGTCATGGGCTGGCTCATGGGGGAGTCTCCCTACACACCCATGAATTTATTGTGTAGTGTCCCTGCATTAATAAAGACCATCAAGCCAGGAGAAGAGGTGAAGAAACCCAACATAGAAAAGGTGAACCCAATGCATCATTTCACCAGTCTGAAGAAGGGGTAGTGGAAGTGCCAAGCCATAAGTTGTGCTAAAATAACCCCTGGAGATCCTGCCATGAAGGTCCTTGTGCAGGCACGCCCTGTTATGGAGTGACAACTTTTACCCACATTCTTTAAACTTTTTTTCCAGTGTTTTCACCCTGTCTCACGGCTAGGCCAGAATCTTGATCTCAATAGCAGATGCAAATTTAGACACGTGCAATAATTATCGTTGGAAACGAACGACTAACAACTGTTCATCCGATAATCGTTAACCAAAAAAGTGCACAACGACTGGCATACGACACCGACGAACGAGGAAAGTCGCTGGAAACGAACGACTGTCCTGGCGGATCTGATTGGGCGACAATCGGTCACTATCTATTGTTTATACAGTCGGACAGTGATCGTGAATGCTTCTGAGCATGCGCGACGAACAAACGTTCATTGCACGGCCCTTCACTGTGTGTATATCTATGTTATGCATATATATATATATATATATATATATATATATAATACTAAGCAAAACTTGTGTGTGTGTGTGTGTGTGTGTGTATTATATATATATATTTATATATATATATATATATATTGTGGTAGATTACTGGGGGCTGCTCATGGTAACGGGATGCTTACAGGGAAGATGTCACAATATGTTGGAATGCGCAACTTGGGTGGCATGAAATTAGCACTCTGGCTGTTGGTGGAACCTATTGGGGGTTGACTCTGAAAAGCCTCTGGGAATGAAAGTGGGAGGTTGAGATAACACCTCTGAGCAGGAATATCCTGACAGGTGTGTAAATATCACTGTTATCGGATGACATCAAGGAAGCCAGGACCAACTCAAAGGACTTGCCCTCAATACAGCAGCAACCACCTACTGGAGAATATCAGCGGAAACCTGGGAGCAGGGTGTTTCCAGAGTTGGGAAGACACCTGAGTAAGGGGTGGATGTATGGGTGTGACTGGATGTGGACAGGGGTCCTGGAGATGTATGAAAGGGGGCAAATGCCCCAAATCTCTCTCCCTTTCTCTCTCAAAGGTGCAGGGTACAAAGGACAGACTCTTTGCGTAACGTATCATTTTACTTTTTCTATATGTGATTATTATTTAGCTTAACTGGAGTAATTGTTGATTACTTGAATATTAAGCTAATAGAGACTTAGTGAAGATACTGTCGTTCAAGAAAAGGGATAAGGGAAACAGGAATATTTTCTTACACAATATATATGTAAGTATATATGTGTAAGTAAGTATATATGTGTCAGTTTCCAGCACAGTTCTCTATCCTTCCTCTTCTGTGTCAGTTTCCAACGCAGTTCATTTTTAAAACTTACCTGGAAGTATTAATGAATGACACAATCCAATTTTTTAGAAAATTACAAAATTTTTTTCAACTTTTATTACTAAACATAAAAAAATGATATAAAACAAATATAAAACAAAAAAACCCGAATAAATAGAAAAAAAAAACAATTATTTTTTACTGGGCTTGCTGCATGTCTTTTTTGGGAGTCTCCAGCTCCCTAGCTGCAGCCCTCAGTGCCTTTGACATTTTCTGCATGGTAACTTGCAGGGCGTCTATCCTGGACATCATTTTTTCATTGAAACAACACCTGTGTGGGAAAATAAAGAAGCATATTAAGTTCACAGATGTTGTACAGCTAAGTGGACACATAGATATGACACATTTTTCTGCATGCACAATATATGAATGCTTACCAACAGATTTTGGTTCTCCTCTCCTCAAACCTCTGACGTTCTCCATCTGGCCTGATGTGTCTGGCTCATGGCTTTCCTGCTCTACCTCTGAAATAACTTCACGAGATAAAAAGTGAAACGTGTACAGAAAAAAACATGAATTACATAATTTACACATAATCATATTCAATCTATCTCTCTCCTTTTTTGGTGCATACCTGGGTCAATATCCAGGGATGAGGTATACACTTCCTCCTAGGGGAAGCCATAATCCACTCTGTAGAAAGAAAATATAAATCTACTTAACATGTATGTTATGATACATTTTAAGCTTGAATATATGACAATATCCTACTTTTTACCTCTTGCTGTACCTCTGGCTCTACCTCTGCCTCTTGATGCGGCTGTTGCTCTGCCTCCTTAGTAGTCAGCTTTTTTTCTTTTAATGCTCGTTGTCCTAAAAGAATAAAAACTAAATTATTAAACATAAAAAAACAAAAAAAAAATGCAGGTCCCCCCTCCCCAAACACACCTGTTGAAGTTCAAAAGCGCAGTCAACATATATTATTTGTACTTACGTTTTTTAGCGATGCAACGTCTTAGTTCATCCAGCATGACCGCTCTGCACAGTCTCCAAAATTTGATCCTTCCTGACATTTGGATAAGAATAATAAGCCCTCCTGCCATCGTAATCTTTCTTTTCAAGAATGGCCACCATCACCTCCATCCCCTCATGAGTCATGTTTGATGCTCTCCTGGTAAGGCTGTGGCATCTTCCTCCAGTGATCTAATGGAGAGTTCACCTGCTGCAACATCCACTCCGGTGCCTTCCAGCCTCAGCCAAAAAAGAAGTCAGAAAAGAAAACAAGAGGAGCTGTAAAAGAAGCAAACTTTGCAGCAAGCTATTGCCATACTCAGCCAAAAAGAGAAGTGCCTTTGGCTTCAGCATTGCTGCAAAACTGCGGAAGATGACCCCAGAACAAGTTTTGCCCATGAAAGCCGCCAATATACTGATTTATAGTGCGAGTGTGTCACAACCATTTATTGCATATTATATTCCTGGTAACATTGTTATTTATTGTTATGTATTACATGGTTATGTATTATTTATTTTTTTATGTGCTATAGTCTTACAAAAAAAGTTACACTTTGTTACCTGTTTTTATGAAGTAAAAGTGTACATTCTTTTGTGTAATGATTGTATCGTGTTTCCCCGATTATAAGCCATCCCCATTAAATAAGCCACCCCCCATTTTTGAAAAAATAATTAAAATAAGGCACTCACCAGTGAATAAGACATCCTCCGATATCCGATCCTGTGTGTGTCTCCTCGATGCTGGCTGCAGTATGTGTCTCCTCCTGGCTGCAGTGCAGAGCCAAACTGAAAGTAAGAAGCCGGCACACGCGCCCCCGCGATTCTGAACCAGGAAGCAAGCTGCTGATCCCTGCCCTAACGGAG
>NC_092870.1:9998144-10092075 GCF_032062135.1 Pyxicephalus adspersus | reverse complement strand
AGGGCATATTTTGGCATTTCAAAAAATATAAGACAGTGCCTTATAATCGGGGAAACAGGGTATGGGGTACCTACCTTCATGTACTCATCTTTCAAGCTGTAGATAATTGCCACACACGTTTAGAGGATGATATGACCCATTGCTTGCGTTGAGATCCCAGTGAAGAACTTCATGTCCTGCAGAGATTTTCCAGTGGCAAAGTATCTTAGCTTGGCAATCAACCTCTGTTCAGCTTTTATGGACTTTCTCATGAAGGTATCTTGTTCCTGCAGAAAAGGTCCCACTGTGGCAAGTAATTTCTGAAAGCACACATCCGACATTCGAAGGTAATTTTTGTAGTCATCTGGGGATGTCAGGCACAGTTCCCTGTCACGATTAACAGGGAGGGGAGAATAACAGAAAGGTTTATTAACTACTAGGCCTCAAATGACTAGGGAAAAGGGAATGGTCACCCCTTGCAGACACCCTAATCTAGCCCTAACTCCTAACCGTATGAGCCTCCCCTGATGGTGGGAATGCTCATACACTGGAACCTAGGCCCTACTAGCCCTGCACAGCCCTGTCAGTAGTGTCTGGCTTGAGACTGCTGGTTCCTTCCCCTATGAAGGACCCAGTGTCTCCCTGAGGCCTAGTAAACAACTAAATCACCACAAAACACCAAAAGTAAAGCAACTTATCTTATTAGCAGATATCAACAGGAACACCGGATGGCTCAACACTCCAGCTATTCACAATCCAGCAGTGAATATCAACCGCACAGCATGAAGTGTGAGGCCAGACTAAATGGAGGAGCAGTAATGACCACCAGCTGCACCTGATACAAGGGGAGTGGTCATTACAAACAACAACACAGAAACATGTAAAAACAAAGAGGCTGTCAGATAATCTCACATGCAGCTTGTCTGACAGATCCTCAAACTTCCGTCACGGAAGGGACCGTGACATTCCCGTAGCAGATTCCCATGGGAAATGGTGTCTTGGTCCATCAACCAATCTTTACACCAAACCCGGCGCTTCTTCAAAACTTGTCCTTGCATATCATCTTCATCTTGCACCTCACTTAGCAGATACACCATAGCAAAAGCTCCTTTTTTCTTCCGTGATAGGGCTCGGAAAGGCATATTGCACAGAGAGATAAGGGAGCAGTGTGCCGAATGATCGTTCTAAGACCGATATTTCATACACACATTCTTTTTATAACAACTCTCAGACCTGTTATTTCCTGTACGTCACTTCCTCTGGTACACGTACGTCACTTCCCCCGGTACACGTCACTTCCTGTATCGTTCAAACGATCCCATCCAGCGTGTATACATTACACGCAGGATGAACGATTGTATGTTAAGCATTTACAGAATCCGGCACTATACGATCGTTCACAAACATCGTTATTAATCGTTGATTGTTTTCAAATGATAATTATTGCAGGTGTGTACCTAGCCTAATAAGACAAGCAAATTAACCCTGTATGTGCCAGCATATTATTTCTAACTGTTGGAAAAAAACAAACAAGCCATAATTTCCTGTAAAATGGAAATCCGATCAGTGAAATCTAATAGAAGATGTACAATATCATGTCAAATAATCCCTTGGTGTTCTATCAAACAAAGCTACCTGTGAAAAATTATCAAATTTGCATTTTCAATTTCATGCTCTTAGATGCACTTACTATTATGTTCAATTTTCGATAACGTTTCGAAGTTTTTAAACTTGTGATCCCCATATCTTGAAATTCTAGATGGTTAGATTGTGGTTACTACTAGCTAGGAGGGTCTCCTGTGTACCCTGAAAATTTTAAGTTGTTACAACATACAGTTTAGGAGATATGAAGGTTTGAACACAGAGAGATGTTAGGCTGCACAATATATTACAGTGGTCACTAACCAGTGAATTGTGAGAAAATTTTGGTGGTCCACAGAAAAATTTGGACATTATTTGCAATTTTTGTGTTTTAATAAAGCGTACCTAAACTCAGAATTTTCACTTTACATAAAAGGGTAGACAACCCTATTATTTAACGCAAAAATTCTGTTTTTTTTTAGGTTTTTTTTTTTTAAAAAAAAGGATGCATCACCGCCCCCTAATTCTTGATCGCCTAGACGATCGAGAATGAATGGGAGCGCAAAGCCTCTTGGGATACCTACGTCAGGCATCCAGGAAGGCTCTTGGGTGCTTCTGTGCATGGCCGAGCAAATTTTTTTTTCATCCTACGCCACCTGTTCTCGCGTCAGGGTTGGGTGGTGTAGGATGAAGAACCCGGAAGAAGAGACAAAGATGGCGGCGCCCAGGAGTGCTGGCTCCAGGACCGATGCCGGGACGAAGCAGGACCTAATGCAGGACACCCCTGGAGCAATTGTAAAGCCCTGCGGGATTAAAGGTAAGTGTATTTTTTTTTGGCAGTTTTAAGTTTAGTTCCTCTTTAATAATAAAACAAAAATTAATATTCTAAAAAAATTATTATATTCTGAATGACAATTTTTGCCTTTATATTGCACTAAATTTAGGAACTGTACTAGAGACGGAAAAACGAGAGGCGCAGCATGACTTCAGTGTAATATTAAGTTGTATGAGGCTACTATTGCAGAGCCGTACGCTTCAGTATTGTTTGCACCATTACAACAGTCACCCCGCTCTGCAAATACCGATTCTCATCCGATTGTTTTCTTTTATTTGTTTATTTCTCAGATGCTTTTAGGTAAGTATGACCTTAACTGTGTATTTTCTTTATCTGTTATATGTAACGGCATCAAATAGTTTGACTTTGATAACTATCATTTCTTGTTTGGTCGTAAAATGAAATAAACCCATAATGAGTGAGAAAAAGCAAACAAATATTTTGAATTTCTTTAGTAATACCATAAAGATGATACAACTAATGATAATAGTAACAATAGTAATACTTCACTTAACCGTGAGCTGATCAATGAATCAGAGCCTCCACAGTCCTCGTCAGGCATCATTAGGAAGATTTTACAAATGTATTTATCTTTTTTATTTCATATTAATGGCCTGCGGGATTAAAAATTATAAATTTAGTGGTCCATGAGTTCCGAAAGGTTGGCGACCGCTGATATATTGGCCTTGATTTATTAAAGTTCTCCAAGGCTGGAGAGGGCATTTCACACGCAGCTATCACACTGTGCTGTGACGACGTCATTGTACATGCCCCTTGGCACTACACACGTCCACTTGTACACGCCCATCGGGTGGATCATTTTCCTTGGCAGCTTTTTTGGATAAAACAGTGGCGGAGGGCGGGGCCTGGCATTCAAGCCTGTGTGTTAAGTCGCTTCATTCTGTCAGTTCGCCGCCACATTGGGTTCTTCTTCCTCTGTTGGTCCGTCCAGCATGGTACCGTAATCGGCTGAGACTGCTTTGAGCGGCTGTCGTGAGGTGAAAGCATGGCACCGCGCGGGACGGACCCTTCCCTGTGCCCGGAGTCCTCGGGGTGCTCCTGTGCCAGACACTGCCGGCTCTTCTTCGGCCTGTTCGCCATCTCCCTGTCCGTGCACCTCTTCACGATCTTCTGCTACCTGGAGCTCCGCCGGGAGGTAGCTAGACTGAGCTGGGGCCCCGAGTGGCTGAGAAGGAACTCCCTGCAGGTGGAGGAGCTCCCAGGGGCCCCGGAGCGGAGCCAGGTGAGTCCGGTGAGAATACCATCAGTTTGCTAGAGTACAGAGCTACGTATTCGTTCTGGTGGCTCAGACACAGGAGTGTGTGATTCTGATTACTAATGTCATACATACAGACTTCTATATTCATACTGGCTGCTCATACTCTTGTGTACAGGGGGCGATGGGAGTTATCAACTCTCTCCTGTACATCCCTCCTTTTGCTCTGATGTACATTATATATACAGACTTCTGTACTTTATACTAGCTGCTCAGACAGTGCCCTGTGTTGGTGTACAGGCTTTTGTTTTTGAATTGGTATCCTAGATGGTGTCCTGATTTAAAGGGTGGCGCTAAACCCAGTAATTTTTTTATGCTGGGTGGGAAGAACTTTTAGGTGGGTGGCAGCTCTAGTATTGTGATCCAACTGTTAAGTAAGCACCCAAAAGCAGCTGGATGGTTACTGAAATGTGCTGGGTGGTACGCCCGCCTAAAAGGGACTGGGGGAACACTGCAGGGATTGATGTGTTTTAAAGCAGTTAATGGGTGATGTGATCACCAGTCTGTGTACATGATGACCCAGCTGTACTGCAGGGGTGACAAGGATTTGGACAAGCTGATAGGGTACTTAGAGCAAGGGTGTTGCCTTTTACATGCAAAGGCTCCCCCTGACTCCCTTATTGCAGCCAGTGACAGCCCAGCCATTGAGGAGCATGTGACCTCCTCTTCACTATCAAGGGGCACTTGGTTCTGTGTGGTAAAGTGACAGGTCCTTTTTTAACCACTGTGAGTACAGGCTTCTGTCTTTGTATTGGTGGCCTTCAGATTATCTGTACAAAAAATGCTAAGATTTGGCTCTTCCCATTACCTCCTGTCTTCCTTTTATTGTTCTAACGTACGTACAATGCGAAAGTAAATTACTTAAGGGTTGGAGCCCCAGCTTGCTTTCTGTGTTGTCACCCCTCCATTTGTCCTGGTAAGACAAAGTATGAGGTGGTCCAGAAATATTTAGAGTTGTGATGAGAACAGGAATTGAGGGGAAATGTTCCAGTGGGGATGACTTTTGGTGACAACTGACCAAGATAAGAATTCTGTTCACTTCCAGTATTTTCTCCAGGACAGGAAGTAAAAGAAAATCTCCCCTAGTCATCATTGTGAGCTGTTTTTAGCTGATTATCCCACCAATTCCTGTCTGTCCTGTTTTCTGTCGAAAACGTAACGAGTTTGAATGCTGTTTTGGCGCCTCCCCCTTCTCTATGGAGGTAAAATATATACTTAATAAGGTTAACTTTAGATTTGTATTTCCCTCACCCCCAGCACCTAGGTCAGGATGACTGCATTGCCCTTCCAAGAAGATTCCAAGTGGAAGCAAAGTTGGTAAAATCTGGCAATGCATTGTCTGTCTGTGACTTTTTTTTGCCTGTTCTGCTTTCACCTGAAGGGGTGTTTTTGTTACCCCAGTGTGAGAATCCTTCTGACTCTGTATGTACATTTACACCTACATTAGGTGGTTGGAAAGTTGGAGGGGCTTGTGGAAAATATGTGGCCCTCACATTGCAGTGTTCTCACCAGAAATTTTTTTCAGCCGGTTGGTCAAAAAGGGGGTGTGGCAAAACACGGCAAATTTAGTGCTCCCAGTTGTTTATGCCATGGGTATCCAGTAACCTCTTATTGTTTCAGTGTTCTACCTTCTTCCAATTTATTGTTACAACTTTGTAATGCCTGCCCTCTCCAGAGTTAAGAAGTGCAGGGAAACAAAAATATAGGTGGAAGTGGGAGACACGTGTGGTGATCACCTTTCATCACCATGGCATCATTACAACATTAAAAAAAAACTGTCCATCAAAATGCACTTCCTTGTTACACGACTGTAACCTTCCTGTACCCCCCACCCCCCAACCGACAGAGAAATTGAGGCTCAAAGAAGAGAAGCAGACAGTAGTTTCATAGGTATAGATTTGTGACAGGTAGGTATATATTTAGGGGCCCTACCCCAATGCTCCCTGCTATGTTAGTGGCCCCGGGGTCCCCAATTTGCATTTTCAATTTAGGACTTCAAGGCGCACTTTCCTCTGAAACAGCAACCCCAAAGTTCAATTTTCTTAACTTTTTACATTTGTGACCCCATATCCTGAAATTCTTTAAAGCTGAGGGGCTAAAATTGTAACTAGTATCTATAAGGGTCCCCTGCGCACCCTGAAAATTACAAGTCATTGTGATATTTAGTTTAGGAGATATGGAGGTTTGTACACAAAGCTGTGAGGATGCAGAACAATCCCAGCTCGTGCTATGAGATGGGGGCGGGGCTGCCTGTGTCTCATTCACATGAAGGCTAAACTGTGTACATCACAGCAGCAATCCTCTGAACGGATGACAGCTGAGCACAGAGCAGCCTCACTAAGATCTGTGCAGAGCCTTAGAGCTGCTGAGGAGAGCTGGGCGGGGTAGGCACAGCAGCTGGGCGGAGCAACCGGCTAAAACCCTCTGGGGAGAACTATGCATTAATGTGATTGTTGCAAATTTCTATCACTTTCTGATATTTCTGGGAGGTAAAGAGATAAAAACCTAAATATGACACAATGTAAATTATCCAAATACCATCACATTTCCAGCCCCAAGAGGTGGTGACAGACCATTACCTTCCATTTATCAGCATTTTTTAAAATACAATTGACAGCACTGAAAAGTTCCATTGAACTGCATGAATGTAGAATGAATGTGTTGGGGCACTGCCGAAATAACCCCCCCCCCCAGTTACTGGTGGGCACTGTTGTATTATGTTTAGTCTCCAGTAGTGGGGCCCCATTGGACATTCAATGAGTGTGGAGTGTGGCGTGTGGCGGGTGGAGTTATACAGGGAACTATATGTCCAACGTGACCCCCTGCCCCCATTGTAACAGCATTGTAGACAATTGTGGTCACGGTTTTGTTAAAACACTTTTCTGTTCCCCCTTGACTGTACCTCTGTGTACAAAGCCAGCTGTTCATCCAACCTCTGTACCTGATCTCGCAAATGGGGGGAAATTCTCATGAACACCCTCCAAAATGGGAAGCAGGCAGCTTCACATTGATGCCCATGGTCTTGGAATCAGATGTTGTAACATGTCTAACAAGCTCTTGGGTAAAAAATTAGTTACTGTAGGGGTTGGTGACATCTCTGGTCAGATCTGCTTTAAATTCTATATCCATAAATTATATATCTGATATTGTTACATATGTATATGAAGTGCGTCGGGATTGGATAGTTTGCACAAATTGGTTGGCTTGTTTTTTGATGTCTGTTATTCTTTATACTGTAGCTTATGTGCTATGAGCCTTGTCCTAATAATGATTTTCTTCACTTGCCATTGTATAAAACCCTCCATTTACAAGTCATTCTCAGTAATGGCATGCAACAACATTCAGAGGTGAACAATAGAGTATGTGGGTGGGGGTAAGTGTATCCATGAAGATTTAAGTATTCCATTGAAAGTCATCCTGACTTTGTTGGTGATTGTTCTTCACTTCATGTCCCATAGAGACAACAAGGAATGACATCAAATTCGCTTATTAAACCGTTGTCATTAAAACACGTGTTAAGGTTTCCACTCTATGGTCTGATGGCAACTCCAAACTTTAGATTTACCATCAGTTCATTCATTTAGTGATGATCACCAAGTGGGGATGATGGTCAAACACAACAAACAATACTCCCTCCTACCCCAAACTAGAATCCTGAATGTACCTTTTACATTTTACAGTATTGACTTTACATATACTGTGGCAAATACAAGTGAAATTTTTTTTTTTTTGTCTCTTGTACGTAGTCACTCTGCTGGTGAGGAATTGATTGAGCAGGAGAGGTAGAGGAAAAAAATGTTAAAACCAGGGAAATGTTTCCACATTACTGACTTCTTGTGTCGTGTTCTGTACTGTGTCTTTGTAATGGCTTCAGAGGAGGTGCTTTTTTTTCAGTTGGAGCTACTGTCGCCTTGAGTTTGGGGCTCCAAATCAGGACCAGAAATAAAATGTCTTCATCCGAATGTCCAGATTCCAGAATTGTATGTTGGTGATATTATTATACACTGGGGACACATTTTTTGTTGAGTTAGATCTTACACTTGTTTTTCACTAATTTTTGGGAGGTGAATCAAGAAAAAGGCCCCGTTTTTTTGCTATCACATCCAGTTTTTATGTTACAGGGTACCCTCCATTTTTGTCAAAAAACATACAAATTTTACATACAATGAAAAAATAATGAAATAATAACTTGAATGTACTGTTTAAACTTCTTTTGTTCATACAAAGGATTTATTGTTACTCTGACATGTTTTTTTTTTTTACAGTTTTAACCGGGTAAGCGGTTAAGGTAAAAATTTACGCTTATAGCTTTTCCTGGAGTGTTCAGTGTTAGGACAATCCCGCTGGATGCTCCAACAATAGTCAGCTATCATATGTACATCCCATCTACCCTGATAGCGCCCTTCCATGACCTTCAAATCTTGGTGGAATTTTTCACCTTGCTCATCACTGACTGCACCAAGGTTTTCTGGGAAGTTAGAAAGATGGCTATGCAGAAAATGCACCTTGATGCTCATATTGTAACCAAGCATTTTGTAACTCTCCAAGAGTTTCTGGACAATTTCTGTGCAATTATTTGCCTGTGTGTTTCCATGAAACGCCTTGACAATGGCTTTGAATGATAACCAAGCATTCTTTTCGACTTCTGACATTGTCCTGATAAAATGTTCATCTTTGATGAGCTGCCGAATCTGTGGACCATCAAACACACCGGCCTTTATTTTTTCAAATGACCGGCTAGAAAATGCCAAAATGAGGAACTTGAAACATTCTCCTTCAATTGGCAAAGCTTTAACAAACTGCTCCATCAGACCCAGTTTCATGTGCAGAGGCGGGAATATAATATTCTTTTATCAACAAGTGGCTCATGTAGAATCTTTGGATCACATGGTTCTTAAAGGCCAATTCCTTTCCACCCAATGCCTCTCACAAGCTCTGCTGTCCCACATGTACAGATAACAGGGATACTTGGTGTATCCGCATTGCTGACCAAGAAGGAAGCATACCATTTAAAGGTCAACACAGATGACCCAATTGTGTTGGTGATATTGCAACAACTCAAAGACTCCCTTTACGTCTTCATATTCTTCACAAAGAGAAACTGAATGGCCAATTGGAACTGACCCAAATATATTTCCATTGTGAAGGAAGACACACTTTAAGCGCCGCTTTGAGCTATTGATAAATAGTCGCCATTCAGTCGAGGTAAAGATTTGAATTCCCAATTCCTCCATTAACCCCCCTAGCGGTAATCCGGAGTGTGACTTGAGGTGGAAAAAACATGCAAAAAGCGGTAACTTTGGGGGACCCCCTTACCTCTTCCCCACGCTCCAGCGGCAATCGGACGATCCCGCTGTGATGCCGGGGTGCCTGTCTGTCGGGGGGCGTGGCCAGGCAGGAAATTTAAAAGCAGATTACCGAGTAATTTGCCTTTAAATGCCGCCCGGGATTCTGGCCACGCCGCTGCAGTGCACCATGCAGGATGCGATCACCAATAGTAAATTCCGGGGGTGATGCCAGCGGCGATTTCCTGCTGGCATTACCCACGGAATTTACTATAGCTGCTCGCATCACCTGGAGAATGTGATGCAAGCACTTCGTTGGTGGATCTAGGGCAGTGAGCAGGGTGGGGACATCCCCATCACATCACCCGGCAAGATGTGACATCTTCCGGGTGATGTGATGGATTCTGGGGCCGGGAAATTTAAAAGCAGATTACTATGTAATCTGCGTTTAAATTTTGTTTTTTACAGTAAAAACACACAATAAAAGTATAAAAACACATTTTAGTGCATCAAGCATCAAAGCCCAGTGCTCTGATTTACCTTTTGCCCACTATTAGCCCTGACCTTGATCTGACCTTTGATGGCTTATAAATCACTTCCTGAATGTATCATTTCATCACTTTGTCTTTGACCTTGATTGTTCCTGACTGATTGCTGGAGACCACATGGCATCCAAAAGGCATTTTGCCGGCGCAAGCGCTGTTTTGGAGGAATTTGAAAGCAGCGATAGTGATTTGGAGTTCCTTGTGGAATCGAGTGATGGTGTTTTACCAGGAAATTTGTCATCAGACAGCGAAAGTGAACTGAGCAACGATTCTGGAGCTGAGGTCAGTGCTGTGCGGACATGGTGCTCCATTGACCTTGATGCGGGCCAGGCAGCACCGCCAAGATTTCCATTCACCGGCGCACCTTGGATGAAAATTGAGGCTGAATGCGATGACCCCAGGCATACTTGAAGTTGTTTTTGACCTATGAAGTTATCAAAAACATTGATGCGGAGACAAACAGGTAAGCCGCTCTTGTGTTTGCTAACTTTTTTAATGCCAACATGTATGCTGCTCTGTGTTTGCTAACATAATACTTGCAACCTTCACACTGTAAAAGAACATATCCTAAAATACCTTTTTTATTTTGTTTTATGCAGGTACGCTGGACAACAACAAGGTGCTCCACACCTGAGGTTCGCAGGAAGCAGAATGTGGGAACCTGTGACCAAGGATGACATTTGGCTGTTTTTGGGCTTGGTGATCCTGCAGGGAGTTGTGGGCAAACCCATGCAGAAGTGGTACTGGTCCAAGAACAAAATGATTGCCACTCCATTCTTTGGCACAGTCATGCCAGAATACCGCTTTTCCCTCATCATGAAGTACCATCCACCATCAGTGGCTGTGAAAAGACCTGGAGGTCGTGCTTCCACCGTCAACCCAGAACGCCTGATCGGTCGTCACTTCATTGAATACATCCCACCAACCCAGAAGAAGGCGGCACCTACAAGGATGTGCGTGGTTTGCTGCTCAAAGACCGATGACAGAGGAAGGAAGAAATGCAAAGAAACCAGGTTCTGACTGTGATGTTGGACTTTGTGCAGCACCCTGCTTCAAAATCTACCACACCTGGGATGTCTACTAAAAATGTAAATATTTTTTTTTCTTAAATCTGCATATAATTTATATTATTATTTATCAATAATATTGCACCCTTGTTTGGAAAATTTCAGTGAGATATTTTTTTTTTGATAAGTTACATTGTTGTGGTCTTATTTGATTATTTTTTAAAATTATGATTTATAATTATGTATTATAATTTATGATTATAATATAATAAATAAATATATTTATACCCGGGAGTTAATCCTAAGAATTACAGGCCCACAATATAAACAAAAATTTCTATGCAAAAAAAATAGGATCACTTTTTGCATAAAAAAACTTGACAGAATTAGAACGCTAGGGGTCCAGATAACCTGCCGTCTGAGTTTTACAAAATCTTGGCCACTAAGATTACGGCTTCACTGACAGCATTATATAATTCCATGTATTCTCATGCCTCATACCTGGACTCTGGACATCTAGCGTTTATTAAGGTTCTTCCAAAAAAACATATAGATCCTTTACATCCCGATTCCTATCGTCCTATTTATTTGTTGAATAAGGATGTGTAGTTATTTTCAAAAATTTTAGCAGACCGCTTAGTTAGGATTCTTCCCCGGTTGGTCAGTCCTGCACAGGCAGGATTTATTTTAGGAAAATCTACCACATACAATATGCGGAAGGTGCTCATGGTTTTGAAGGCTAGGCTAGATGGATCTTTTCCAGTGTCATCAGCTATATTGGCGTTAGATGCTGAGAAAGCTTTTAATAGTGTGGAATGGCTGCACATGGTATTAGAGACATTTAGATTTAGGGGCCATATTGCAAATTCATTCAATTCTATGTATTCCAGTCCAAGGACCCAAGTGCATGTGGCAGGGGTATCCTCACAAATATTCCCGCTGGGTGGAGGGACAAAACAGGGTTGTCCCTGGTCTCCGCTCCTTTTTAACCTGGCTATTGAGCCTTTAGCTAGGTCTTTTCGAGATCTCAGGATTTACAAGGGGATCGAGATAAAGGGTAAACGCAGTCTTGCCATGTTTGCAGATGACATTATGGTATTCCTCAAAGACCCTGTCAGAGATCTGCCTAAAATCATCCACCACATCCAACATTTTGGTAACTTTTCAGGATTTAAAATTAATTATACAAAAAGTGTAGGGAAATTGGGACCTAAATTACCTAAATCCTATCTTATTTATTTGGCAGTTAAGTGTCAAGTTCCACTACAGATATGTATAAACTGAATTACGCTCCATCCATAACAAAAATTCTTAAGGAGCTGAGGCAATGGAAAAGTCTACCTCTATCACTGATGGCTTGCTGTCAGCCTATTAGGATGATTAGCTTCGCTAGATTGTTGTACCCCATGCAGACTGACTTTTTTACTATGCCTTTTTTACTACGCCATGCAGATGTCCAAACAAAAACTTCACTCGGCATTTGTTACATTCATTAGGCAAGGTAAACCCCCCCCCCCCGGATTTCTAAAATCAAATTGTCTCTGCCTAAACAGAATCTAGAAGTTGGCCTTCCTGATCTAAGAAAGTACAACTTAGCTTGTATATTCAGGCATGTAAAGGACTGGTGGCATAATACCCGCCAATATACGATGACTAATTTGGAGTCTTTACTAGTATGGCTTTACTCCCTCTTTTTTCTTTTAAATACCCCATTTTCACTTATTCCTCGTGAGCTTAAAAGCAACGTTGTATGACAATCAGATTGCACTGTAACGCTTGTTTCTATTTTTAGCTTTCAGCAAGTTTTCTTACCCTGCACCAGGCTCGGGGTAACCACCCAGGTGATTAATTGATAATGACATAACGAAGTAATTGCCCACACCAGCTCATGAAATAGCCTTTGAGTCAATTGTCCAATTACTTTTGAGCCCCTGAAATGAAGTGATTGTGTAAAAAAAGGCTTTAGGTCCTCACATTTTTATACAATCTTTTTGTTTAAATTAAAGCTGAAAGTCTGCAGTTCAACTGCATCTGAGTTGTTTCATTTAAAATTGTGGTAATGTACAGAACCAAAATTAGAAAAAATTGTCTCTGTCCAAATATTTATGGACCTAACTGTTTTTAGGCGGCTTATGTCTAGTAAAATAGGCATCTTCCCTCGCTAGCCTTCATGGGAAAGCCTGACTCACTATTTGTACATATATTGAATTGCGTTTATTTAGTATTTACTAACTAATTGGCATTCAAATTGGTATGCTGAATACAAATTTGACTTCTGCCAGCATAAACCCAGTCTTTCTTGCTCCTTTCTATTTATGTATTGCTACCTCTGGGGCAGGCAAACTTCAATTTTTTTTTTAATGTGATACTCTTATTGTGTATACTTGCCTGCTCCGTTAGTATGTCCAATTTTTCAATTTTTGTATTATACCCCAATGGTCCTCCAGGTGCTTCCTCGCGTCACTTGCACTGCACAGGCGTGAGATCAGGTGATGTGTCTAACTAAAAATGTAATAAAAATGTGCTGATCTCACTGCACATGTGTGAGAGTGAGCACTTTTTTTTTTTTTTTTTTACATTATAGGCATGCACAGAAGAAGCAGCCTGCAGCCACCTGGTCATATGTGACACAAATATCCCAGGAGGCTGCAGATTTACCCTTTCAGTCTTTACCACAATTACATTAAAGACAGAAGTGGGGTCCCCCCCCAAAAAAAAAAAAACATTTATATTTAAATTTTCTAATCTATAAAAAGGGAAAGTTACTCTTTATATAATGTTCAAATGTGATAATGCTTCAAGAGCATCATGCATGTGATGGCAGATGGGGGCAGGACAGGCAGTGTCCCCCTCTCATCACTGCCCGAATTTTATTAAAAAAAAAACAAAAAACTGAAAGTTATTCACATGAGTGGGCATGTACAATGACATCATTGGCAGCACAGTGTGATAGCTGTGTGTGAAATGCTGCATGTCATATTCTGCAGCCTAACAATGCCCTGTGTTCAAATCTTTAAATCTCCTAAACCGTTGGTCATAAAGATTTGAATTTCAGAGTACACGGGACCCTCATAGCTACTGGTAACCTAAATTTCTTTGAAGAATTTCCAGATATGGAGGTGACAAGTTTAAAAGATTGTGAACATTTGGGTTGATGTTTCAAGTGCATCTAGGGACCCAAAAATAAAAAATGCAAATTAGGGACCCATGGGGCCTCTTGCGTAGCAAGGATTATTTGGGGTGATTCCCCTAAATTTTTACCTACCTTTCACAAAACTTTAACTGTCATACTATGCTACCCTTTCTGCTTCTGTCCTTTTGAACCCCTATTTCTATGGAATGGGGATGGTGTAGTAAACTGAAAATGTAGGTGCAAGTGGGGGACAGGTATATAAACCCTCCTAACATTTTATTAGCATGGTATCATTAGAACCAAAAAAACTCCTCCCATCAAAATGCCCTGACCTGTTACATTTAACTGTCTGCTTCCCTTCTTTGAACCATAATTTCTCTACAACACAGTGGTGCAGGTAAACCAAAATATAGATGCAAATAGGGGACACTTGTGGCTAACGCCCCAAACTTTCATCAGCATGGCATCATTACAACATAAAAACTCTGCCCATCAGGCTGCCCTTTCACACATGGCTGTACCCTTCCACTACCTGAACCCCATATTCGTTTTAGTCGGCAGAGTTTATGTTCTAATGATGCCATAGAGATGCGATTTTAGGGGATGTTGTCCACAGATGTTTCCTACACGTCCCCATTCCAGATAAATTGGGGGTTCAAGTGTTAGAAGTGGGCAGTAATGTGTAACAAGGCACTGTGTTTTGATGGTGGCGTTTTTCATGTTTGGTGTCCCCCACTGTACCGACATTTTCTGTTTTGTACACCCCACAATTCTAGGGAAATTAGGATTCAAAGAAGAGAAGCAGACAGGGTAACATAGTATGACCGTTCTAGATTTGTGACAGGTAGGTATCAATTTAGGGGTCATACCCCAATACTTCTTGCTATGTAAGTGGCCCCGGGGGTCCCCAATTTGTATGTTCAATTTAGGACTCCTAGATGCACTTACTTTTGAAACGGCAACAATACTTGTTGTATTTTCACAAGTTTTTAAACTTGTGATCCCCATATCTTACTACTTACTACATACTAACCCTCATAGTTACTACTAACTATGAGTGTTAGTATGTGTACCCTGAGAATTTCATTACGACATACAGTTTAGGAGATCTGTAGGTTTGTACTTAGTACAAAGTTGTAAGACTGCAGAATGACATGCAATAAGCAAACATGAAAAACAGCAATAAAAAAATAAAAAAAAACTATCTGCACAGTTATCTGTTGTATATGGTCCATATAGACTTGACTAGATCTTTTGCATTCTGCAATAAATAATAAAGTGCAGTAGAAAGTACCATACAGGTTTGTTATCCAGGGCTGTGGAGTCTAGGTTGAGTCAATTTTGGGTTATCTGGCGTCTGAGTGGGCTCAGACCGACTCCTATTAAATGTAAGTTGTTGTGAAAACATACAGTATATAAATATATACTATATCACAGATAACTGTCATGGTAAAGTAGTTCATTTCTGTATTTAGCCCACTGAAATGTTGTCACCTGTAAGACGCTCATCTGAACTTTTCTGCAGCCTAACATTTATACATCTTTGTATCTGGGTTATATTTGCCTCAAGAAAAATATGAATTTGATAGGTTTATGATATTTTTGCTTAGTGTTCATATCAGGGTTATATAGGAAGATATTACATTCTACATATACACATCCCCTGCACACTAAGTGTGTTGTAAGAAAGCAGAGGTAATGTTTATCACCCCATGCCTCCATCAGACACCTGTCTGCACTTTAATTTACCAACGACTTCACAGCTATATGCAAGATTTAAATAACATTTATGCTGTTTTGGGCTTTACAGTTGTTTTATTGGTTTATGTAGTTTAATAGATGGTTTTAAAGCGGCAAATGATGTAGTTTCAATTTTTAAACAAGTTCCTGATCATTTTATATGCAACTACTTTAAAATTTATAGCCTCTTAATGATAAAAACAATAAACAATAAACTAAAAACAGAAAAAATGAAAACATTTTAATTTAGGCATAAACTTTACTGGTTTACATGCTGCCAATTACAGGCTGGTCAATAGGATAGAGTGTCAGCTTCCTGGCCAGGAGTTCTTGTTCCCATAAGCAGACCCGACTTCTTATAGCTTCACAATGGCTGAGCTTTGGCAGCGTTTGTACAAAATAAGATTCTAGATCTCATGCCCTTTCTAACCTATACCAATAAAAAATTAGAGCTATACATCGTTTAGTAGACCTTTTCCCATTCTTACCTTATTACAAATATACAATCCAATATTCTCCTATAACTTCTTCATTATGTTGGCACTCACGATAATCTTTCTTTATAAATACTCATTAAAGTTGAAGGTATAAAAGGTATGCCTTCAGAATGTATTAGTTTATGTATATATACCATGCAGTGTTCTCCCCAGAATTTGTTTTCAGCCGGGTGGTAGGAAGCTGTAGCCAGGTGGTAAAAAAGGGGGTGTGGCAAAACACGGCAAGTTGTTTATGCCATGGGTATCCAGTAACCTCTTATTGTTTGAGTGTTCTACCTTCTCCCAACTATTTGTTACAACTTTGTAATGCCTGCCCCGTTAGTATATCCAATTTTTCTATTCTATGTATTTTGCCACAACTATCCTATGCTGTGTATTGTGACCCAACTTACTAGTGTTCTAAGTTTTAAGAGTGTAATCCTTTGTAGTAGTGTAATAGTATAACGAATGTGGTGTAACAAGTTAGGCTTAGCTCATATTAGCAGCAAAAAACATTTACCCCTTCTGAGTGACTTCTGGCAACTGCTAGGCACCTAGGATGCTGCCTTGCACTGCGCATGCATGAGATTGAACACTTTTTTTTACATTATAAGAAATCCTCTGAAGGTGCATGCACACAAGGAGCAGTGCAGAGCATCTTGGGATATGCAACACAAATATCCCAGGAGGCTGCGGATTTCCCCTTCGGTCTTTACCGAAATGGAAGTGAAGACTGAAGGGGAGAGGTCCTCTCCACAAAAGTATAAAAACAAAAAACGCACATTTTTCCATTACATAACAGAGAAAGTCACTGTTAAAAATGCATGTGATATCAGATGGGAACAAGACAGACAGTGACCCCCTCTCATCACTGTCCATATTCGATATAAAAAACAGCTTGTGACATTTATCCGCAGTGTGTAATGTTATCGGCAGCGCAGTGTGATAGCTGTGTGAGTGTAAAAGCTACTTGTCATATTCCTCAGCCTAACAACTCGCTGTGTTCAAACCTTCATATCTCCTAAACCATTGGTTGTAATAACTTGAAATTTTTAAGGTACACGTGGAGGCATAGGAAACTGAAACTGTAGGTGCAAGTGGGGGATACTTGTGGCTAAACCTTTCTAAAATGTAATTACTATGGCATTATGAGAACATAAATCTCTACCTAGCAAAATGTGCTGCCTGCTCTGTTACACATATCTGTCTGCATCTTACCTCAAACCCCAATTTCTCCAGAATTGAGAGGTGCAGGGAAACAAAAATATAGGTGGAAGTGGGAGACACCTGTGACTATCACCTATCATCACCACGACTGTACCCTTCCAGTACCTCAACCTCAATAACATTTAGTGGGCAGAGTTCATTTTCTAATGATACTATAGTGATGAAGTTTTAGGGGATGTTAGTCACAGATGTTCCCCACTTGTACCTATATTTTTGGTTTCTTACACCTCCCCATTTCCCAATTGAAGTTCAGAATGTTAGTTAAGTGGACAGGAATTTTGATGGGCAGAGTGTTTTGTGCTCTAATGATGCTGTAGTAATGAGATTGTAAGGGGAGAATGTGCCCGCCACTTGCACCTATATTTCCAGTTTTGTACCCCCCACCCTCAGAGAAATTGGTGTACAAAGAAGAGAAGCAGACAGTAGTTTCATAGGTATAGATTTGTGACAGGTAGGTATATATTTAGGGGCCCCACCCCAATGCTCCTTGCTATGTTAGTGGCTCCGGGGTCCCCAATTTGCACTTTCAATTTAGGACTCCTAGTTGCACTTTCCTCTGAAACAGCAACCCCAAAGTTCAATTTTCATAACTTTTTACATTTACGACACCCATATCTTGAAATTCTTTAAAGCTGGGGGCCTGAAATTGTAATAACTAGTATCTATGAGGGTCCCCTCTACACCCTGAAAATTACAGGTCATTGTGACATACAGTTTAGGAGATATGGAGGTTTGTACACACAGAGCTGTGAGGATGCAGAATTCACAGGCAGAGCTAGAGCTGATGTGAATTCTTAGCTAGAGCTAGGATTTAGCTAGAGCTAAATGTGGATACATTTCACAGGCAGATTTTTTTTTTAAACAGAAATCCAAGCTCGTGCTATGAGATGGGGGGGATGGGGGCTGCCTGTGTCTCCTTCACATGAAGGCTGAACTGTGTGCTCACCTCTCATCGGCGGCAATCCTCTGAACGGATGACACAGAGCACAGAGCAGCCTCACTGAGATCCGTGCATCCGAGGATGAGAGCTGCCGAGAGCTGGGCGGGGTATTTAAAGCAGCCGGGCGAAGCAACCGGCTAAAACCCTCTGGGGAGAACTATGCCATGCAGTTAGTAAAATTAGCTCTTCTTGCTGCTTTCTAACGGAACTGAAACAAAATATTGATCTGTCGGCAAACAAATGTCATTTAACAGAAGAAGAACTAGTATTAAAGTTTACTCCTCTTCTGTGGGTGGTAAACAGATGTAGCCAGGTCTCTTTTGCCTGTATCTTAACAGTTGTCAGGAATACTTGACATTGGAATTTAAAGCTGCATTTTGTAACATCAGAATCCAATCTCCTAGTTTTAGGCTATGTGTACCAGGAATCTGACTTGAATCTGGAATAGAAGAAAAGACTTACCGTATTTTTCGCCGTATAAGACGCTCCAGAATATAAGACGCACCCAATTTTAAAGGAGGAAAATCTAGAAAAAAAAGATTCTGAAAGATTATTCCCCTTCTGATTACTCATGTGCCATTCAAATTCCCTTTGATCACTCTGTGCCATTCAAATTAACCTTCTGATCACTCTGTGCCGTTCTTACCTTTTTTTCCCACTGTACGGCAGTTAGGGCAGGGATCAGCAGGGGGCGCTGTGCCGGCTTCTTTCGCTCTGCTCTGCAGCCAGCGAGGAGAGGAGACACACGCTGCAGCCAGCGAGGAGAGGAGACACACGCTGCAGCCAGCGAGGAGAGGAGACACACGCTGCAGCCAATTGCATTTATTAAAATAATGTACCTGTTCCGACTTACATACAAATTCAACTTAAGAACGAACCTAAAGTCCCTGTCTCGTATGTAACCCAGGGACTACCTGTACATTAGAAATGCTATGAGTTAGGAAATGCTTATCTGGCCAGTGAACCCGTGCTGTGCACCATCGGTGTCAAACCCCATTTATTCTGTCCAACAATGTCACTTGCAGCAGCAAGGAAAACAAAGAAAAAACACCAGCCCCTACTGCCCCTGTTCTAACAAATAAATCTACCCCTGAAATAAATCTACCAAGGGCTGTGTACAAATGGGCGTGTACAATGACGTCAGGAAAGTTTTACAGCTGTGTTTGTGTATGAATGCTGCATGTCATGTCCTGCAGCATAGCATTACATCTCTCCCTCTCTCTCCTTTTTCAGGGTACACAGGGGATCCTTATAGCTATCAGTACCAAATTTCATCTCCCCACCTTTAACAACTTTCAAAATATGGGGGTCATAATTATAAAAACTAGTAAAAATTGAACATCAGGATTGCTGTTTTAAAAGTGTGTCCAGAAGCCCGAAATTAAACATACAAATTATGGACCACCGGGGCCACTTAAATATCAAGGAGGTGCGAACCCTAAGTTTCTACCTATCTGTCACAAAACTAGAAATGTCACACTACCCTACCTTGTCCCCTTCCCTACTTTAAACCCCAATTTCTCTGGAACGGAGAGATTTACAAAATCAAAAATATAGGTGCAAGTGGGGGACACCTGTGACTAACACTCCCTAAAATGTCATCACTTAAGGCGCGGTCAGAACATAAAAAACTCTGCCCATTAAAAAAATCTACCCTGTTACACATTGCTGGAGGCTTCTAACACCTGAACCCCAATTTTTCTGAAATGGGTGGGGGGTGTACAAAATTAGAGGTACAGGGTGCAGGGGGAGGGGGCACCTGTGACTAACCACTCCTAAAATTTTATTGCTAAGACATTGTCAGAACATAAAGGTAATTAAATAAAAGACAGAGAAAGATAGAGTTTTCGGCACAAATATAGAAAATATTATTTTTAGTACAAGTTTACATACAAAATTATGAAAGAATTATATCCTTTTTACCCATAAGTCATAATATTCTCTTATGATCTATACAGGATTTGATCAATTTTCACACAAAGTTACAAAAAACAATTACAACCTTTTCTCTGTATGTCACAATAGTTTCTTGCGATACATACAAAGTTTTGTTCAGGCCTACTGTGGCACTATACAGGTTTCAGCTAATATTAAACAAATTTACATCGCCATACAATGGTTAAGTAGGTATGAACCCATTCATATCAACCGTAGTACCCTACGCGTTTCGCCATAGTGGGCTTCCTCAGGGGTAGTGATGGGTCAATAAAAAGTTCTCTATGTATACATACGGGGTTCAGGTGATCTAAATTTACAAACATAAATGTAAAGGTTCAATACACTGCAATGTTCAACATTACAAAAATCATATATTTCATCCAATTTTGTTCATATAGTAGAATTATTAGAAAATAACACCAATAGTATGATAAAACTAACTTTTAGAATGATATACTATATACATAGATCATATATGAGTAATGGATCAAATTATAGAGTTACCAAATATAAATAAAGTAGGAATAAATATAATTATCAAATTTACATAATTCAAAATGTGGCTTAATCTTGGAGGAAAAGTGAAGTAAACCCTACTAGAATAAGAATAGAGATGATCCGTTGAAAAGTTCAGAGGAAATAGGGTAGTGTAGTAGAATCCCCTATATAAGTATAGTCTCTACAATTTAGGAAGAATTTGTTTATATCTTTATATGTAATCATATAATATATGTATAAGTGAGGTTAAAGAGTAAGTAGGAGTTGCTGTCCTACTTGAAAATGAAGTAGGCTCTCTTTTTTTATAATATGATGCTGAATGGTAGCACAGGTCAAACAAGTCTCAGTTTCCAGGGAAAAGATAGTAAATGACCCCTAGCAGATAGATGCACTCAGCAAGGTAGGTTTGCCATATAGGCTTCCACAGTGTAGGTACTAAGGATAAAACAATATTATGTTTTTTCTATTAGGTCTGGTATTCATAATCAAAATAAATTGTGTTTAGTAAAGGCAAAAGTGCCCATAAATGCAATGTACCTAGATTCTATAGAGAAATCTCCTCTTAGTGGTGCTGGAAAGGATTGTTTGCTTGTTTAAGATGCAGCCTTGACAGTGTTTCCTAAGGCGTCCTCCTTAATAGTAAAATGGTCACTCCAATTAGCTACCACGTAGAAACAATGCATAACTTTGACCTACATAGTATTTCATGTGCAGACCTTGAGTCTTTTTGTGCCAATTTAGGAATACAAAAGCCCTCCCTTCCAGGATGGCAGGAAGTAGATTATATAGTGTCTACAGTGTTTCAACATACATTCTGGCAGAGGAATTATCGCAAGAGACCCCGTCAATCTACGGTGTCTAACTACTTCTCCCTCACAAAGCGCTTAAGGACTTTCTAAAGATGCTGGCCATATTGTACCTTTTTATGTGAAATGTTATTTAAGGGTCTGTACTTTTTTTCGTGTGTTATGGTCTCCATATGACCTGTGCTCAATTTTGGGACGGGGAGGGCTGCACCTTGCAGTTTTAATTAATTTTTTGCTGTGGATATCTGGTACATGTTCTAGCTAGTCTGCTGTCTGACGTCTAGCTGTCTCGTCATGTCTCCCCAAGCTCTATTGCTGAGACCTATGTTGGGTTTAACTTGGTTTTGCAGGATTCCCTGCTATTGGAGCAATATGCACGATACTAAGATGAATGCGCTCTTGGTTTCTTGAGGAAACTAGGGTTTACAAAATGTTCTATTTGTTGTTGTGTGTTTTTTTTTTATTTCGTTAAGAGGAATGTCTCGACATGACTGCAGAATGCATAGAGGATTTTTCATAATTGTATTATTTTTTAAACCCTATGGCTAACGAATTTTCAACCTTGATCTCCTATAATTTGAAGGGTCTACACTCAGCCACTAAGAGGCACCAAATTCTTCAGGAACTCTACTCCCTTCAGTGGGATATTATTTTCTTCAGGAAACGCGTCTGCCTTTTCACTCACATGTTAGAGTGGTTCTATGGCTTCTCGCAGTCTGGGAGATCAAGGGGTGTGGCTATTGGCTTTCGTAGAGGTGTCCGGTTCAAAGTAACAGATTCAGCCTCTGATTCAGATGGAAGGTTTTTATTTCTCAAAGGGAAGTTGTTTGACCAAACATGTACTTTTGCTAATATTTATTGGCCTAATAAGATTTAAATACAAATCCATGAGGGGTGATTAGTGGTGGCGGGAGACTTTAATGTAGTTTTGGAACCCTTGTTTGGATACTTCCTCTGGTAAATCTAACCTTCCATTTAGGCAGCTCTGTAATTTAAAAAAAATTATTACATAATATGCAATTGAAAGACGTATGGCGGACTTTACACCCGGATGAAAAAGGTTTTACTTTTTATTCTCCAGTGCACGACTCCTATTCCCGTAAAGATATATGGTCTTTGTTGATCACTTCCATCTTGATAGACTTGGAAGTACAGAGATAGCTCCCCGCACTATATTAGATCATGCTGCATATATCAATCTCAATGCTTTTGGGTTCCCCTACTCCCCCCCCCCCCATTTAGGTGGCGTTTAAATGAACCGCTTTTACAAGATAAAGGAATGGATGCTGAGATTGCTAGGGACTTGCAAACTTTTTTCTGTCTGAACATACGTCCCCTGCACATGTATAGGAGGCTCACAAGGCCACCATTAGAGCTAAATTCATGGCTCTGGGGGCTCGTAAAAAAACGGAGAATAGTTGTAGATTCAAAGAATTGCTGGCTCAGATCTGTTGCATTGAAGAAGTGCATAAACATTCACAGTGGAGGTCACAGGCTGTACAACTGACATACCTGCGGTCCCAACTGTAGCAATTATTGGGAGACAAAGCGAAGTATGCTATCGCTAGGGTTGCTAAGAGATTCTATGAATGGGGGAATAAACCTGGTAAATATTTAGCAAATGCACTTAGGAATATAAAAGCGGCCTCATATATATCTTGGATAAGGAATAAGTCTGGTGCCCTGGTTCATTTTCCACAGGAGATGGCTGCGGTATTTAGAGATTCTTATCAAGTACGTGAAAGGGAGTCTCGTGACACTTTGATTGTAAGAAGGGGGAAAATAATTTTTTATCTTGATAGTCTAGGCAATTTGGCACTATCTCAGAAGGGGCTCCTGGAATTGGAGTGTCATATAACAGAAAGTGAGTTGGGCAGGGCCATTAAGTCTTCACCTACAGGTAAAACTCCTGGGCCAGATGGCTTTTCCTTGAAATATTATAGGCAGTATCAAGACATATTTCTCATTGCTCATTTTTGTAAATATGTTAATAACCTGAAAGGGGGGATCTCTGTGTGAAGATACTCTGAGAGCCCATATATCAGTGCTACTTAAGCCGGGTAAGGGCCCCACTCTTTGTTCTAGTTTTCATTCAATTTCCCTACTTAATGTAGGCATAAAATTGTATGCGAAGGTGTTATCTATGAGGTTGCAGGCCATTATCCCTTCTTGTGTTAACCTTGATCAATTAGGTTTTATTCCAGGTAGAGAGATGAGAGACAACTCTACTCGGGTCCTCTCTTTGGTACATCAGGTTTGCAGGTACAACCAGCCCACCCTTCTATCTACTGATGCTGAGAAAGCGTTTGACTGGGTGGACTGGTTGTACTTGTCCATGACTTTGGAACATTTGGGCCTGGGTCCCAAAATACTAAAGTGGATTATGTCCCTTTATTCATGCCCTACTGCATAGGTTTGTGTCAGTGGCACATTTTCAGCCTCTTTTCGGCTCCACAATGGCACTAGGCAGGGGTGCCCTTTGTCGGCCTTACTTTTTGCCGTATCGTTGGAGCCTCTTTTAAATACGGTGTGGCTAAACGCAAATGTGCATGGTGTTAAAATTGGATGCATAGAGCAAAAAATGGCCGCATATGCCGATGACATATTGTTTTTTGTACAACAACCTGACATCTTACTTCCTAATTTGCTGACAGAGTTCACAGAGTTTGGGCATTCTGAATGTGAATGTACCAAGACCGACAATGCAGAGATTGAGAGATAGTATTCCTTTTACATAGTGCCCTAAGGCGCTGACTTATTTAGATATTGAAATCACGGACTCTGACGGGTCTATATTCAGCAAATCATATTCCTTTGTTAAATAACATTAGATGAGATGTTCAAAAATGGAAACAATTGCGCCTCTTGTGCATAGGAAGAGTAGAGTACTGTTTATTTTTCAAATGCTACCTATACAGCTTTCACCCTCTTTCTGTAAATGTCCTAACAATATGGTTACTTCATTTATTTGGTATCCCTTTGACAGCTAGGATCTCTCGCAGAATATTCTTTCGCCTTAAAACTGAGGGAGGCCTGGGATTACCAGATTTTAAACAATATTACAGGGCCACTATCCTAAACCAGATACTCAATTGGAAATATGAAGGTCTATCTAGGGGTTGGGTTAATTTAGAATAAGACCTTTGTTCAACTAACCTAAATACAATTATCTGGTTGCCGAAGCAATTTAGAGCCTTAGGCCCAGATACTTCACCTCTTACTATAAACACTCTCCGGTGTTGGGATGCACTACATAGACAACAAGGGTGGCAATATAACTCTCCCTTTCCATTACTTGACATTCTTATTTTATTCCAGGACTTCAGTCATCTTCCTTCTTAGGTCAGCAATCAGACTCTGTAATATTAATGCATCAAGTGATGGTGGGAGATTCCATTTGTCTCTTGGCACAACTTGTGCCGGATGAGATGCGCAAGCCAATACATAATTGGCAGTACTTACAACTATGCCACTTTGTACATTCTCTGCCACAGCCTATACGTACTGGCAGGGAACTCACTCCTTTGGAGAATATGCTGAAAGGCAATGATAAGCCCCCTCATATATGTCTCTGCTGTAAAAATATCCAATCACTCTTAACGGCCCGGAATTTCCTGAGTATCTGGCAAAGTGGGAAACTGAAATAAATAGCACTCTTTCTGAGTCTCGGAAAAAGGCTATTTTAAGTTTGGCACTTAAGACATCAGTAAGTGCCAAGATACAGGACAACAACTTTAAACTCCTTTCTAGATGGTACTATGCCCCCCCTCATCTACATCGAATGTCCCCTCAGGAATCTCTGTTGTGAGAGGATGTGGACAGCAGGGCACATTGTTGCATTAATGGTGACACTGCCCTGTAATTGGGAATTATTGGAAAAAGATTATACAGATGATTGAAATTATATCAGGAGCTTCCGTGGAGTTTACTCCTTGGTGTGTTGTTTTCCATTGCACCAAACTCTCACAGGGTGGATACAAATGTTCATTGATACCTTTCCTTCTTAATGCAGCTAAAGCACAGATGCCTCGGTACTGGAGGGACCCCAGTGAACCCTCACTGTGAAAGGTTGCCTCCAATTGGTGGAAGAGGTTTGTAGGATGGAGGAAGGGTTTCATGATTTTCGAGATATGTCCACAAAGTTTAATGCCATTTGGGCTCCTTGGATGTTATTTAAGGACAGTACTCACTACCCTAACATCCTTGGGCGGGATTAATGTACAAGGTTGGTGTATTGAAAATATATCGAGGTACTCTTTGGCTGCTATAATATGTCTCAAGATTTTTTTTTTTTTTTTTGCATCGCTATCCATTATGGGTGTTAAGAAGACAAATGTTTGATAACTTATCTCTGATGCATTTGTACTGGGATGTGCTGCTTGATTACTGATTGATTGTAAGAAATATTTGAATGACATTCACTCTGGTTGTTGTCTTTGTTATGAATGAATCATTATTTTTGTTGTATTGTATATTGTCTTGTATTTATACAGTATTTTATTTTACATCGTGTATAGATGCACTAGGCCTGTAAAGGTCTTTTTATCACTTAATTGATATTTTGTTGACACTATTTCACATTTGATCTGTTTATTTCACTTACTAGATGAAAAGTTATTTGAAAAGTATTGTCTATATATTTCTCATCCATTTACACTTTTGTATGCAGGACTGCTAATATACAGTTAGGTCCATAAATATTTGGACAGACAACTTTTTCTAATTTTGGTTCTGTATATTACCACAATTAATTTTTAATGAAACAACTCAGATGCAGTTGAACTGCAGACTTTCAGCTTTATTTCAGTGGGTTGAACAAAAAGGTTGCATAAAAATGCGAAGAAGTAAAGCGTTTTTTAACACAATCACTTCATTTCAGGGGCTCAAAAGTAATTGGACAAATTAAAAAGCTGAAAATAAAATGTTAATTTCTAATACTTGGTTGAAAACCCTTTGCTGGCAATGACAACCTATATTTCAGATGCTGGGTTTCCTCCTTTTTATTTCTCTACCAGGCCTTTACTGCAGCGGCTTTCAGTTGCTGTTTGTTTGTTGACCTTTCTGTCTGAAGGTTAGTCTTCAACAAGTGAAATGCATGCTCAATTTGGTTCAGATCAGGTGACTGACTTGGCCATTCAAGAATATTCCACTTCTTTGCTTAAAAAAACTCCTGAGTTTCTTTGGCTGTATGTTTTGGGTCATTGCCCATCTGTATTATGAAACGCCACCCAATCAATTTGACTGCATTTAGCTGGATTTGAGCAGACAGTATGGCCCTGATTTATTAAAGTTCCCTAAGGCTGGAGAAAATACACTTTCAACAGTGAAGCCGGGTGGTCCAGCAAACCTGGAATGGATCTGGTCCAGAATTAAAAACATTTGATAACAAATAGCTAATGACTTTTAGGAAATCCATTCCAGGTTTTCTGTATCACCCAGCTTCACTGATGAAAGTGTGTATTCTCCCCAGCCCTGGAGAACATTAATAAATCAGGGCCAAAGTCTCTGAACACCTCAGAATTCATTCAGCTGCTTCTGTCCTGTGTCACATCCTCAAATCAACTCCAGGCCTTTTATCTGCTTAATTGATAATGATGTAACAAAGGAATTGCTCACACCAGCCCATGAAATACCCTTTGAGTCAATTGTCCAATTACTTTTGAGACCCTGAAATGAAGTGATTGTGTAAAAAAAAAAAAAAAATGGCTTTAGTTCCTCACATTTTGAAGCAATCTTTTTGTTCAACCCACTGAATTAAAGCTGAAAGTCTGCAGTTCAACTGTATCTTGAGTTGTTTCATTTAAAATTAATTGTGGTAATGTACAGAACCAAAATAAGAAAAAAGTTGTCTCTGTCCAAATATTTATGGACCTAACTGTATTTGAGATGGCAACCTGCCAAAAGAATGCTAAGCACATTTTAACATTGTCCTCACTAGACTTTGGAAGGGCGTTTTCTTTAATTGTATATATGTTTTCAAAATATTGTGTATTATTCTATGTATATTGTCTTTGATTAGTACAGTTTTGTAATTTGTTGTATATGTTAATATAAAATAATTAAAATTTTTATTTAAAAAAAAAAATACACCAGGGAACAATTTTGATTACATTTTTTGTTGACTTAAATTTTTAAGCTTATTTAAACTAAAATAGGTATGCTGATTCTGAAAGTGCAGTTAGTTTTCTTCTATCACGTCAGGTTTTTGCTCTACCACTTATATTAATGCAATTACTGTAGCATGGATTTGTGTAGGCTTTTCATCTACACGCAAGACAGTGTGGTCAGAGGTTGTGCGCTGCTCTACGTAGCGAAGAAGCAAAACTTATTTTTCTACTTTTTCTACAAAGGAAACACGTGATGAGATGCCATTTAGTATACCTATGGTTTGGCGAGAGCCAGGAGGTCATTTCAGTGACTGTTACTTTTGTATAGTGAAAACTTCAGGATATAACAAGAAAAATAAGTGTAACATAGAGTATCCTAGTCTACCATCGGCTATACGCCCAGTGGCTCATTCAGATGAAATCCCAGTGCCGGTTTTCGTTACACTATCCTCTCTTGAAGAACATGATTATGGTGATGAACTAAGTGACAACAATGATGAAGAGTTTGAAATTGAAGAGGACTCTGTTCGTAAGGGATTTGATCAGCATGAGTTGAGTGATTTGGCACGTGATTTGGGACTATCGAAGGAAGGCTTCAGAACTCCTAGCATCAAGACTGCGTGAGAAAAACTTGCTTTACAACTGACAGTGGCTTTGTGTATTGCCATAACATACCTGGTTTAATGGAGGAATTAGGAATTCCAATCTATAACTCAACTGAATGTCGACTATTCATCGATGGCTCAATGCGGCGCTTAAAGTGTGTCCTCCTTCATAATGGCAATATATTTGGGTCAGTCCCAATTGGCCATTCAGTTTCTCCTTGTGAAGAATATACAGACATAAAGAGAGTCATTGAGTTGTTGCAAAATTACCAACACAATTGGTTCATCTGTGTTGACCTTAAAATGGTATGCTTCTTTCTTGGTCAGCAATGCAGATACACCAAGTATCCCTGTTATCTGTACATGTTGGACGGCAGAGCTCGTGAGAGGCATTGGGTGGAAAGGAATTGGCCTCCAAGATCTGCCCTAAAACCAGGTGATCCAAACATTCTACATGAGCCACTTGTTGATACAATATTATATTCCCGCCTCTGCACATGAAACTGGGTCTGATGAAGCAGTTCGTTAAAGCTTTGCCAACTGAAGGAGACTGTTTCAAGTACCTCTTTTTGGCATTTCCTAGCCTGTCGTTCGAAAAAATAAAGGCCGGTGTGTTTGATGGTCTACAGATTCGGCAGCTCATCAAAGATGAACATTTCATCAGGACAGTATCAGAAGTCAAAAAGAATGCTTGGTTATCATTCAAAGCCATTGTCAAGGTCTTTCTTGAAAGCACACGAGCAAATTATTACACAGAAATTGTCCAGAAGCTCTTGGAGAGCAACAAAATGCTTGGTTGCAATATGAGCATCGAGGTGCATTTTCTGCATGGCCATCTTTCTAACTTCCCGGAAAACCTTGGTGCAGTCAGTGATGAGCAAGATGAACGGTTCCACCAAGATTTGAAGGTCATAGAAAGAGGGTATCAGGGTAGATGGGATGTACATATGATGGTTGACTATTGTTAGAGCATCCGGCGGGATTGTTCACTGAACACTCCAGAAAAAGCCATAAGCCTAAATTTTTACCCTAACCTTACCCGATTAATTTTTAAATGTTTTACTGTAAATAAAATGTCATAGAATAACAATATATCCTTTGTATGAACAATAGAAATTTCAATAAACAGTACATTCAAGTTATTTCATTATTTTTTTCATTGTATGTAAAATTTGTATGTTTTTTGACAAAAATCGAGGGTACCCTGTATTGTAAAAACTAAATGTGATCGCAAAAAACTGGGGTCATTTCTGGATTCACCACCCAAAAATTAGAAAAAAAACAAGTGTAAGATCTAACTCAACAAAAATTGCAATCCTTAGTGATATTATTCGTGCCTTTAGTATGGGCTTCAGATTTTATTATGGCTACCTCATTTGGAAACCAAAGTGCTTTGAGGACTTTCTTAATGCGCTTGGCATGTTTTATAGGCTTTCCACTACTTGTCTTAAAGCCCCTCAATTTCCACAATTGGCCGAAATCAACACATACAACTGCGTACAACGTCACTTTTTTCCCTTTACCTATTATGCAGGCCTGCAACAGAACCATTAGCTCTGCCACCTGGGTTGGGATTTCCTGGCAGTTTCCACTTTGCCCTGGGTGACAACAGAATATCCAGAAACTGCATATCCCCTTAGATTTGGGAATTCATCACCCTTTCTGCTTTCTCATAATTACATTTCATTACTTCATTACAATCACAAATTCTAATTTTCCAGCTTTCAATCTCTGATAATAATGTACTGGATTTCAGGTTGCACACTTTTTAAGGGGGACCAAAATTCAATTACATTTTTTATAGAGCACGATTTTCATGAGTCCCACATTTTTTTTTCTTTGGTCTAAACATCAGGTTTTGTTGCTTTTAAGAAATCACTGGATGTGGTTCCTGAGTTTGTCTCTAAGGAACAAAGTGCTTTGATGCTATCCCATGTTTCCTCCATTTTACTCTCATAGGGGTATTTTCCCTTCCACTCCCTCCTTTATCATATAACACTTGTTCTCTTACAGGGCAGATTGTTTTCCTGTGCAGGAGAGCAGTCCCAGTCTAATAGGGCCTGGGTGTCTTGTTTCAGTCCTTCTCTGTTTGAGTATGGTATTTTTTCCAAATGCAGAGTACCCTAAAGCATGACATTAATGGCCTCTTGGTATGCTGGAACATTAGGATGTTGCATCGCATTTGGAACAGAACAAATTGGTACTTCTCTAGGAGGGGTATGGGGATCTTTGGTCCTTGGGAAATATTTCCTGTCTCCCTTGAGCTAAAATCACCCAGATCAGTTAGTAGGTCCTTTATTTCTCCTGTTGGAGAGGACACGAGAGCATGTGACATAAATCTCTGCTCCTTACCAGTGGTTTGTGATGGCCCTTACTAAGTTTTAAAGTTTTTGGAAGAAAAAAAACTTTTTGGAAAGTTTCACTCCAAAACATCCCAAAGCCATAAACATTTGTTTTGTTTTGTTAAAACAAGTCTGTGAACACTATGTAAGTTACCAATGTATATAGTGTGATCTCTATGAAAAAAACCTAAATTTATCTCCCATGTCGTATTCATATAGTTTTTGGAACTCTTTAAAACATTGTTTTAATAACAATTTGTAATAAATATTGTTGAAACTGGTTGACTTTTATATGGCTAAACACTATACTTAACTGTAGTATGTACATTAATATTCCCTTTGGCGAAATATGTTGATTATTTATTGTGTGTTGTATATCTTGATCTATTTAGCTGTGTCTCTTTATCCCCTGAAGAAGCAAATGTGCAAATCGCGTCGGGTGCCGAGACAAATTTCTGCTCTTTTAAACATGTTGGTCTGTGAATTGTAAGAACAGTCTTGTGCCCTATCTGTATGAGATTACCTTGTAAAAGCTATATCTTACAGCTATATGTTCAATGTAATGTTTTTTTTTTTCACTAATTTGCCAAAAAAATCTTTCCTTCATTTGATATTTGATTAAAAGAGTTTTTTTTTTTTTTGTCCCCTAAAAGATGGGGCTTTTTACGTGTATAAATGAAGTATTTGCCACAAATATAATTTTGGCAACTTGCTATGCAATTTTATTTTTTCTATATCCTCTATTACAAATAATTAAAACCATACACTACATTTATAAACAACATTGTTTCTTTCTGGAGTACAATAATTTTAGTGTTCATTGTTTTTTCCCTTTGAACTGTCCTTGACGTGTTTCCCCACAAGGGCTTCCTCAGAAGGACATGTTATGATGGATATGTCAATCTCTTTATATCTTATCCAGATTTAAATTGTAAGGCATCTTTGCATCTCCATTGGAACAATGAAACATCAAAGCCAAGAAATAAACGTTTTTTCAGCTGTGCGCCCCTATAGTGATTACATCTTTAATAGAAAACTTCAAACCTGATTGTTGATTCCTTCTTATAAGATTCTCATATGTTTGTAAGTTCAGCAATGTCAATCACTGTTGATTTTTGGAATATTTATCTGCATAAATATGGATGTTATATTCCCTATCAATGCATATACATATTCAATAAAAGAAGGTTCATGCACAAATAATAGCTAGTCACTCAAACAGTTTAATTAAGAAAACAAGATAAGACAAAGTACACAGCAATATTGTTTGATATCTAAACATAGGAACTTCAATAAATGATTTATACAGCACATGGACATAAAGGTTATTAGTAGTAAACCCCTGTAATAATCTAATAACTACTTGGTACACAAATCAGTAATTACAAAATGGCAAAGTAATGCAGTAATACTATTGACACCCATAAGACTACAATCAGGAATCTCTTATAGCTACCTGCTAAGAGGTTTATGGGTACCTCAGGAGCCTACTTCCTTCAGAAGAGGACTCCATACCAGCTTACCTAAGGAGACCCCAAGGAGACAAACAGCAAGCAAGAGAGCCAGCAAGCAAGAGAGGAGAGATCTCAATTTTCTCAGTTCCGATTTTTATATAGTTAATTCCCATTCTTGGGGCTATTGGATTGGTTAGTGGGTGTGTTCTGTACGATGACCATCGGTTGACACACACCCCACTAGATTCGGATTGGTTAATGTAATTTGATGGACCTCCCAGCTTAATTTGATATATGAATCTCTTGCTGGAATCTAAGTTTAGGGGTCAACAAGAGGTCCAGCTGGGTCATCACCCCAACCCATCTGTTCAAATATTCATCCATCTTCTGCTAACTCAGGCTTGATGGATTTATTATGGGTCCTACTGGTAACCAGTTTATGGGAACTAGATCTTTTGTGTACCGGCATGTTTATTATCTGTTTTGTTTATTGTTCCTTGGTTGAGGTTCCTTGATAACCACTGATAAGACATCCCCTAGGTGATCCAGGTGGCCAGTACAAAGAAAAACAGGTTTCATGTTTACACACAACATTCCTGCACCTATACACACACATTATATACATGTATATCTATAAACAATCTTGAGGTGCAACAACTTTTTAGATTGTTTTAGGAATCATTTACGGACTCCCTGTAGCCAGGAGATCAGGAGAGCTAGCTGCAGGAACACAGTAAATGATTTCTTAAATGTTGTTTATAAATGTATTGTATGGTTTTAATTATTTGTATTGAGAAAATAAAATTGCATAGCAAGTTTTTAAACAAAATTATATTTGTGACAAATACTTCATATACACCTAAAAAGTCCCATCCTTTAGGAAAAAAAACTCTCTTTTGATCTGATATTTAACAGGGATGTGGTGCAATTGAAGGAATTTTTTCCTCTCTCTCCCAAATGGTAGACCACTTTGTTCATTTGATATTTGATACAGGCCTGGCAAGTAGATATTATGTGTATCTGTGATCTTTCTTATGGTACACTTTTCTCTTGTAATACTCAATGTGATATTTATAAACAACTGACTGTATGATTATATTTATCTAGGAAATAAATATTTACAAATCCCCAGTTAATTACAATGAGGATAAAGCAATCATAACGACCATTTTAAGTGTCAAAGCCCACTGGCTTTCTATTCTGAGAATGAAGGACTCTTGACATTGTGCCAGAAGCATAATCAGATCCCTGTCAGCCACATTTACACTCTGCAGTCGTTCTGTGTGAAGCCACCTACACCTCACACAGGTGAGTAATGCTACTTATGGAATACAGTCTCTTTATCGATCAGACCACCTCCTAGACATCAACCTAGTGATGTTCTCACATGCAATATCTATTCCTAGATAAGCTGATCGATCCAAAAACTGCAGCAAACAATACCTGCATAAAGGTGCGCATCTGGACTACAAGAATGTACTGTCACTTTCACTCCCAGTCAGGCAGTATTACCACACTGTACATCAGTCTCATACAACATTCATACAAAGTGTTAAGTTTATAGCAAGAAGGTACAGTTCAGGTAAACATTTACGATCTCAGGTGAGAGCAAGATAATCAAGATGAAGACAAAAAAGGTAAAAAACTTAATAATCGCACTGTGTGTCTGGTTTGACCACACTCTCCTCAGCCGTAGTTGTCGTTCATCCAGGAGTTCAGTCTTTCCTCACACAGGGCACCAAAGAAACTGTTAATGCTGTACGTATTCCCCTCCTAAAGGAACAAAGACTTCTTGCTATGGATGGAACTTTTATTGACACGTTTTTTGGTTTCAATAATTTTTAATTGGTTTAAATATCTAAAAGGAAACCATATACAAATAGTGCATAGAATCGGGTAAATGTGGTTTCCAATACAATTATAATGGGGGGGGGGGGGTAACAACTAATACCAGAAACAACAGTATATGAACTGGGGGTAAAAAAAACAAATGAAAATACAAGCAGCGGGCGAAGGGTAGGTTACCACTAGATAGTCATAATACATAGAAAACATCAGTAGCACATTTACAAGGTTGCAAATACAGACCTATTTACCGTAGGCATGGAATATTGGATCCAAGGCTCCCATAAAGACACAAATTTGTTGTGAGTAACATTCAAGATACAAATAATTTTTCATCAATACATATATTTTCTACCTGGAGTCTGACCTCATGAAACTGTCGAGACGGTTTCCTCCAGCTACTAGCTGGTCCCCTTGGCTGCGATCAAAATATAAGTGCACAATTTGAACTGAGCATTGGATAGGCTTAATGGTTTAAAATGCAATAAGGCCTATCAGGGATCTCTGGACAAATTAGTTTGGAATAGAGAGTTCTGAAAACTGTTCCCCAGAATCGGATAGCGAATGAACAGTTCCACCATATGTGCAGCACTGATTCTGATTCTTGGCACCCTCTGTAACTGTGGCACGATCCTTACAATATTGTACAATGTTTCATATGGGCTGGAACCTTGTATCATCGTGTCATGACCTTGTATGCTGATTCTACTGTTTAGTGTTTATAGAGCACAAGGCCATTCTGGACCACGTTCTATACCACTCATCTGCTGTCCTACATCGGATCTGGTCAAAGATCAGTCTACCAGCTGACCACATATTTATCAATTTGTGGTGTGGTCAGCCTGTTAAGTTCAGAGTATAGGTTGGAGATTAGTTTTGGAGTGTGGAGGATACGTAAACAGCTATGGCGCCTTGATAGATAACTTGAATTTGGGACTTTATCCAACGTCTAAATTGCAGATATAAAAAATACTCATGAGGCTCCAGTGAGAGAATTTGTTTAGATATGTTCTCAGTTTTTTTTTTTTACCTTGTGCATAAGTTTATAACAGCAGAATATTAGCATAGTTAAAAAGAAACAACCTACAATGGGAGTTTTAACTTTTCACCAATAAAATGTGTACATTTAGTGCGGTATAGAAACAGTTAACATTTTTTTATCAAGAGTTTTATCAAGTGTCAAAAAGATTTACAATATTTGTACATCTTGTAGAACAGTGGTCTGTTGGTCAGAAGCTTGATGGATGTTAGGAGGTCACAGAGGTCCTGAGCCCAGAGGTCACCTTGGGGCAATGTGGAAAACATGAGGTGTAGGTGAATAAGTCTTTTGTTGGTATGAGGCAAAAGCTTGTGTGTAATATATTTTTTGATTCCTTCTTATCTAAAATCATAAAGTTCACATCAGACTGATTACCGGTAAAAGAGATCTGTCTTTGTATTCTGGACTTGTTTCTGCTGGAATCTTGGTATTGCATTGTCTGTGGGCTCTTTGTCCTCTGTCCTCCTCAGACACACCATCCCTTGTGCACAGAAGTTCGGGGGGCAACCCTGTGCTGGTACGGTGCAACTAACCTCCCAAGGCTGAGTGGGGGCTTGCTTTAGGTGAAGGGTGCGGCGTTGGATTGGTGGACTAGTGTCTTACACTCGGAGTTATACATATTAAGTTAACACAAACCATTATTATTGAGCTTCCAACGTCTATAAACGAATAAATCTAATTAATTTATATTTGTACATTTATTTTATTCATAGTCTTTCTGCTTTGCCTAAATCCTGAAGATAGTTATATATTTAATCTGCTACATTCTTTTCCTCATAACACTGCACAACAACGATTTTACTACTGGGAATAACACATGATTTACATGATATCGAGTGTGCTGATTCCAAATCTGAACTCAGAATTTGCCTATTACGTACAGATTTAAAGTTATAGGCGTACTATAGCTGTTCAAATGGTCGGTAATTGGGTAATTTTTTTTACATGGGAACATTATAACAGTTGCAGCTACCACTATGCCAGCTGCAGCGTCAGCTCAATCACATTTTTTGGTGGCATGCATGTTCCAGCAGCGGCTGAGCATCTCCGGGGAAGTCCGTGAGCTGACGTCAGAAATGGGTATATAAGGCGAGATGGACCAAGGGCTTGTCTCTAGTGCGAAACCATCTTATTGCATAGTACACCTAGGCCATAGTGAGTCTGTTTTGGGCTAAAGATAAGTAGGCGCAGCTGTGTTAATAAACCCGGACAATTTTTGCTACATTTGTGGAAAATATACCCAGTGTGATCAACGCAAGAACGTAACCAAGAGGGTGAGATTTGCTTACAAAGTATTACTTTGGATGTGAAATTGAAGATAAGGTTAAAACCTGGCCACCTCATATCTGCTGTCAGGTGTGTTACGTTGGCCTAACACAAGGGTTGAATGGGAAAAGGAATAAAATGCCTTTTGCTGTACCTATGGTTTGGCGTGAGCTAAAAGACAATCACTCGGACTGCTACTTCTGTATTAGTAAAGTTGCTGGGTTTTCGAAGAAAACGAAGTCAAAAATTGTCTATCCTGATTGTGAATCTGCTCTGAAGCCAGTGCCACATAATGCAGAGAATCTAGTGCCAGTCCCTCCTACATCTGTTGTTACGGACAGTGACATGTCGGATGAGGAACAGGAGGATGATGTTGATGGTAATGTCATGAACCCCAAATTGAAGAGGGTAAGCCACCCTTTTTAAGCCAATCAGATTTAGATGATCCAGTAAGGGACCTGTCTTTGTCAAAATGTTAGCCTCCAGATTAAAGGAGTGGAATTTGCTACAAAAAGGAACAACAGCTTCACACTTTCGTGACCATCACACAAAGTTTGCAGGTTATTAAATGACATTTGCTTCTGTACCGACGTAAGTGGTCTAATGATGGTGAGGTTGCGAATACATACCAGAGCAGTGGAGATTGTTCATGGACTCGAGCAAAGCAAGTTTGAAAGCTGTATTGCTGCATAAAGGTAACGAAAAAAACATCTGCTCTTCTTGCTCATGCCGAGGGCATGAAAGACATACGAATCCATGGAGGTCATTTTGAAATTGATTAACTATTCAGAACACAAGTGGAAAGTTTGTGGTGACCTGAAGGTGGTGGCACTCCTTCTTGGCCAGCAATTGGAATATACAAAATATATGCGCTTTCTGTGCCTGTGGAACAGTCGTGAAGACAGCAACCATTACAAAGTGAAAGAATGGTCACCCAGACCTGAACACACTGTTGGCCAGTACAACGTGAAGCATAAATCACTCATTGATCCACAGTTTACCTTCCACCACTTCATATTAAACTTGGATTAATGAAAAACGTTGTTGCAATAGTTTGTGATGGTATGGGTTTTCAGTATCTAAAGGACAAGTTTGGAAAAGTTATAACAGATGCTAAACTGAAAGCAGGCATTTTTGTCGGTCCCCAAATCCGCAATTTGATGTGTGATGCCACATTTAGAGACAAACTCAACCCACTTGAACTTGCTGCTTGTGATTGATTTGTGCTAGTTGCACAAAACTTTCCGGTCAACCAGCAAACTGAAAACCATGCTTAACTCGTGAACAACATGCTAACTGCATACCGTCAACTTGCCTGCCAAATGTCACTTAAAATTAATTTCTTACATCCCAACTGGACTTCTTCCCACAGAATTTGGGTGATGTGAGTGATGAACAAGGGGAGAGGTTCCACTAGGACATTTCTGCTATGGAAACAAGATATCAAGGCCGGTGCAACCCCAACATGATTATTCTATAAGCATTAGATAAATTTTACAGTTCAGTGTTTAAGTTAATTTACTACTTTTCTTGTCAGTTTCATTCGAGTACTTGACAAAGTTCACTATGGCCTCTTCTGCCTAAGACACACCATTTATTTTAGGGTAAACAAGGCTTGGCATCTTACATTTTCTCTTTCTAGCTCCGTATTTCTTCATATGTGAACTGGTACGCTGACACAACCTCCTCATAGGCAATACATATGATATTGATAGGGTATGACTTTTCCCTCCTCTGGTTAGTAAGTTTCTGCATTGGCAGTAGTACAGCACTTAACTGTGATGTCTCCAGATTCCAATAGCACTGCCTCATATTTGCGATCCTGGAGAGAAACAAGTACTTGGTTTGCACATTCTCTGGGATTTACTGGATAGTGTAAGGAAAATACACCAAGATGTCAATTCAACCTCAACAGAGCAATTTTCTGCTCCAGCTACAACCCTGACACGGGTAGGGGATCCTATGAGAAGTAGATTCGAGCTTAATTGGTAGTGTCCCTCTTGATATGCACATTGAGTTTTTAAGACATTTGACTGTTGGGTGACTGTATATTATGTGTCTTTCTCTAAATACTTTCTCTTTTTCTGTCATTTGTTTTAAAAATAGCTTTTCTTTTTCTTTCCTTTTATACTACTAATTTAAAGGGAATGGTCAAGGGTTCATAGGTGATATAAGTTCCAGGTAAACTTACCTTGTGTTTGCTCACTTTTTGCTTGGGAAACACGTGGCTCTGAATAAGTCTCTGAATAAGCTCTGAATAATAAAAAAAAAAAAAAACTCAGGAGTTGAAAACTAAAGGAGTTGAATCTTAAAACAAAAAATTAACTTTTTAAAAACTTCCTTAAATAAATGTAGCTTAGAGAATGAAGTTTTTGTTTAGTGCACAGTCTGCCATATGTATGCACAAATGGAGCAACAGCTCCTAGGTGAATAGCGCTGTGACAGATGTGAGCAAGTCACCCTTCTGGAATATCGCATTAATGATCTGGAGGAGCGCACTGCAACACTGAAATCACTGGATTACCTTGAGAGGGGTCACCTCTTCACAGAGCAAGTAGTTAATGGCATAGATGTGGAGGGTGGAGAGGTTAATCAGGATGAACATGTAGGTGGCTGGGTTACTGTAGTTAGAGGGAGTGGTAGGGGCTCCCAGAAAAAAAAATAGGCACAGAAAGGACTGGCCCTTTGTTTAAGCACCCTAACAAATTTGCAAAGTTATGTGAACATGTGCAGGTGGCAAACCCAGGGATGACAGCCCAAGATGTTACTGCTACCCCTAATAGCTGGGAGAGAAGCCTATCGAGTAGGGGTGGGGAAAGCAATGCAGGAAGGCGTAGACAGTTGGTTGTCATAGGGGATTCTATGATCAGGAGGACTGATAAAATAGTTTGTTGCCCAGATCCCTTCACTTGAATGGTTTCTGTCTCCCTCCACATGTGGTGGACAAATTACTGGAAGGGGCTGGGCATGACCCAGCTGTCTTGATCCATGTTACATAGTAGGTTAGGTTGAAAAAAGACACATGTCCATCAAGTTCAACTACTGGGGAAATAAACATATCCCAGATATAAAACCCTATAAGACATAGTTGGTCCAGAGGAAAGGCAAAAAAAACCCTGGTACAATTTGCTTCAACGGGAAAAAAAAATCTTTCCTCATTCTATGAGGCAATTGGATGTTCCCTGCATCAACAGTCTCTGTTATCTTTACTTTAATTTCTTAAAATACCCAGTTATATTCTGTGCCTTTAGAAAAGCATCCAGCTTTTTCTTAAAGCAATCTATAGTATTAGCTGAAACTACTTCCTGAGGGAGCCGAATCCACATTTTCACAGACCTTACAGTGAAGAATCCCTTCCTTATCTGGAGCTTAACATCTATTCTCAAAGGAGAATACATTAAATTCAGATAATCTCTCCTCATAGCTGAGCTCTTCCATTCCTCTTTTTTTTTTTTTTTATTGAGAATTCAAAGCAACAGACATAAATACAAAAAACATCAGCCCATATTAGGCAAAAACATATACCTTCTTAATATAAATACAGTTACGTACATACATATTTATTTATTTCTTATATACCTGATGCTAATATATGGCAACTTTCATTTATATAGTGGAAGGAACTGAGATAGAATTTTAAATAATAAAATAGTGTAAAATAACATTAGAACAAAAGAGTTTTGCAGAGCCCAATGACATAATAACCCAAGATTTAAATATATAATATATCTCAATTCATTTTTAGAAGAAACCTTTCTATTACAATCACTTAATTTGTTGTGAAAATATAGAGCCTTTTTTCCATAATAACCCCATATTACGTATTATATAATTATTATTAGTGTCAAGAAAAAAAAAAAGTGTCCTAGATAATTTTAGCTAATATCTTTCCCCCTTCCTCCCCCCTCCTTCCCTTCCCCTCTCCCCTTTCTCAATTTTAACATCTTCACAATCAAAGCAACCACTTGTGTAAAATAATTTTGATAGCTTGGATTGGATTGTGGACCCACAACTTCTATCAAGCGTCCTCCAAATCCACAGGAGGATCATTATCTAACACTCTCTATGCATACCAAGAGGTATATTCGAAAGATTGTTTGAGCTGTCTCTTAATTGAAGAAGATTGGGTGTCTATATAAGACTCCCAAATTTCAGAAAACTTTGCTACCCTAAATTCATTATGCAGGGATGCCTCAATCCAAGCCATTCGAAAAACATAATCCAATTTTTCTTTAAAAAGCCTCAAAGTTGGTGGGTTTCGGTCTAACCACTTGTGCAATATAGCCTTCTTGGCCACCAAAGAAAGGATAGCCAATATATTTCTGCTTCCCCTGGTGATTTTTGCACCCTGCAAATCAAGTGCCTAAAATGGCCCATTCTGTAGTTAAAAGAACATAACTAATCAGGTAAGAATTAATAAAATATGCCACCTCCTGCCAAAATCTCTTTTATTTTATGACAATTCCAAAAAGCATAGTATAAACCCGCTTGGTCTTGCAAAATAATTGGGACAACTAGAAGTTGGAGTATAACCCATCAAGTAAGCTCTTTGCGGAGAAATATATACTCCATGATACATTTTAAGTGTCATTTCCTTTTACATTGCTGAAGGGCGTACCGACCATGCCTTGGACAATGCTGTTAAAATATCATCTGTTGTTTTACTAGGAAAGTGTTCAGACCATTTAGCCAAACCAGTTTTCCTAATAGAATAATCCATATTAATTTTAATGATTTTATAATTTTCTGTTATCACTTTTCTAAAAGGACTCCCCTTGAACAATGAAGTATCCAAGGGGTTTTTCCAGTCCCTTGCTGAAAGAGATTTCAATACTCTTGAAGTATAAGACTGTAGTTGCAGAAAGACATACACTGCTGTTTTTAAAAAGGGATATTCAGTTACCACTGTTTCAAACTGAAGAGGTCTTTGCACCTTTCTATCTACCAGTGACCCAACAGTCATGGCATGGAAAGTTGGCCACTTCTGTAGCAAAGAAAGATGAGCTAAATGTGGAAGATCTAAATTACCCCAGTATGGTAGAGAGAAAAATGACTATTCAAAAGATATTTACCCCTAATCCTATGCCATATTATTTAGCAAGAGAACAGTATTGGATTTGATATTACTTCCTCAGGTAATAGTTCTTTATGCATATGTAGGACAAACTTTAAACTAATATGAGGTACAAATTGTTGATCTAATGTAGAGTCAGCATACACGATGCTATTATGTATCCAATCCTTAATATATCTCAAAATGCAAGCGGCATTATATGATTCTATATCCGGAAAATTTACCCCTCCATTCCTCATCCGTTGTTGCAGTACTGATTAACTTAATCTAACACAGTTACCTCCCCATATAAATTTAGAGAACAACCTATTAAAAGCTCTAAGATCCATTTTTTTTAAATACTATGGGTAAAGATTGGAGAATATAAAGAAGCCGTGGAAAAAGAATAATTTTTTATTAAACTTATCCTTCCCAAATATGAGAGCATAAGCTTAGACCAGTTACGCATTTGTTCAGAGAAAGTTCGAAAAATAAACTCTACATTCTGAGAATATAATTTATAGGGGTTTTTAGTAATTTGTACTCAATATTTTATTATCTTTACTAGATACAAGTCTGACAAACCTTGAAAGGTACACCGCCTTGGATTTAGCCAGGAAATAGCCCCATATTGACTAATTAAATTCAAGATAGTTGATAAACTGTTTCGTGGATCATCGGCAAAGGCAGTGATTTTAAGAGTACATCATCCCACTGATATACCCTCAAACCCAGATAAATCCTTTAAAAGCCAAAGAAGAGGATCTAATGCTAAATTAAATAAGATTGAAGAGAGAGGACATCCTTGTCTTGTGCCTCTAGAGAGTGTTATGGGCATTGTCATATCTCCATTATTAATCAATTTAGAAGATGGATTATTACATATATATTGAATATAGGAAGAAAACACTTCTCCAAACGACCTATTAGACAATACAGCATTGAGCAAAGGCCATTCTATTTTATCAAAAGCTTTTTCAGCATCCAAACCTAATAACATAGATTTAGATTTCTAGAAGTCCTAGAAGACTGTACAGTAGCAGCAATAGCTGCTCAAATCCCAATGGTCGAGTGTTTATTACGGACAAAACCCAATTGGTGGTTAGTTAACATGGTAGGCACGAAAATCTGTAATCTATTTGCCATTAATTTAGCCAAGATTTTATAATCACAGTTCCACAAAGAAATTGGTCTATAAGAAGCTAATTGATCGGATCTTTGCCTAGTTTTGGAATCAACGTAGTATAAGCTTCATTAAAACCTGGAAAAGGAGTCTAATGGATCAATATTTCATTATACAATTCTACAAGTAAAGGAGTTATTGCCGGAGCTAAAATTTTATAATCTGCCGAAAAACCATCCAGACTTGGCGTTTTATTAGAAGCCAAAGTGTTCATTGTATAAAGGACTTCTGATTATGAAATTGGGGCATTAAGTTGCTCTCTATAAACTGAAGACAACTTAGGTAAGTTAGCCTTTTCAAATAAAGTTTGCAGTAACTGAGGTTAAGAATCTTGGGCAGTATATACATTTTTATAATAGCTTTCAAAGGCCTTTAAAACATCTTGATGAGATGTAAAAAAAAAGTGTTAGAAAATGGGTCCTTTACTCTCAGAATATAACGCTTGGAGCCCAAAGGGTTAGGTAACCTTGACAACAATGTGTCTATTTTTTTCCCCCCATCTATAAAATTTATGCTTGGTATAATAAGCTTGAGTTTTCACTCTAGCATCAACATGCAAATTCAATTGAGCTACCGGTTCCTGCGAAGGTTTCTTGCTCTCTCTATTATTAAATTGAACATACACTTTATATCATTCCACAACCTGGTCCTGAAGAGTATTATATTGTTAAAAGTATTCACGATTACGTTTTGCTACAAAAGACATAATATATCCTCTCAAAACAGCTTTCATAGTATGCCACAGCCCCACAACAAAATTTGGGTGTCCCTCCACCCAATGGAATTGAAGATAAGCACTAAAAGAGGAGGATTTACATAAATAAGTTAGAAAACGCCATAAACATGTTTTCCTAAAGGTTTTTTCTAACTGCAATTAAAAGATCAGAGGAGCATGATCCGAGCGAGTAAAATTCCCAATAGACACCTTGTTAATTTTTTAAAGTAAGCCTTCTATTGCCAATAGCAAGTCAATTCTACAAAATGTAGAATGAGCTTTGGAATAACAAGTATAGTCTCTCTACGTTAAATGTGAAAGACGTCACACATCTACCAAAGGGGTTTGAAAAAATAAACGCTTTAATTCAAAAGTGGATAAATCTGATCTAATATTGGTTTGCCTTGATCTATCCATTGATGGGTCAATAACTGTTTTAAATTCTCTGGCCAAAATTAAATTTGGATAAGAACTAGTTAAAATCTTCCTATAGAGATTAATAAAAAAGTTGAAGAATTATTATTGGGAGCATATATGGAGCCAAAAGTATATCTGGTGCCCGCAATCTCCAATATTACAAATAGGTATCTACTAACAGGGTCTAATTCTGTAGAGTTAATTTTATAAGCAGATTTTTATTAAACATAAGAGCCACACCTCTCGTTTTGGTTTTAAAAGCCGTTTAGATCACTTCACCTATCCATGGAGCTTTAAACAGTTGAACCTGACCCTCCTTCCAATGTGTCTCCTGCAAAAACACTATATCTGGAGATTGCTTTTTCAAATGTAGTAACATCCTTTTACGTTTTTGAGGGCTATTCAAGCCTGCTACATTCCAAAAAACAACTTTAAAAGGGACTTTTCTTTTTCGGATGATAGTATAGCATCACACTTCCTAGGTGTCATACAAATTTTAAAAATGAAAGACAACTAGCAAAAAAAGATATCCCAAATATTGACCATGGCCATCCTTACCAGTGGTCCTTAATCCATCTAATATAATTTAAAAAACATATAGAGAAAATTTTAAAAAGCAGAATCACATTACAAACAGCACTCCAGGTATATATCGCCTGTTTTCCAAAAGAAAAATACATTGCCTGTGAATTATAAATAACCTTTATATAAAGATATCCCTGAATATCACCATATAAATTCAATTCTCCTTTTCATTTATAACCAACAAACGTCTGCTGTCGGCGTATCCCGACAGAGGGGCACTGCATTTGCAAAAAATCATATAACATAAACAGACAAAAAGAGTGCATTGCAATAGACAATAAGTAAACATTTGCATTTTTCTATTTTCATTTTTTTTTCACCTATAAAGCACTTATATAAAGAAATATACATCTCTATTTAACCAAGCTAGATCATAAAATAACTTAGCCTTCCCTTGCCAAAGAACTTTCAGTTTGGCAGGATACAAAAGAGAAAAACGGATGCCCATATTCACCAATCGCTTACAAACTAGGACAAACATTTTTTGATTTTGTCTTACAGCAACGGAGTAGTCCTGGAACATCAGAATCTTATTACCCTCCACTTGGATATCCCGGATCTTTCTATAGGCTCCCAGCACTGTTTCCTTATCGATATCTGATGAGCTCTTTCAATGTTCCGTAGAGAACTAGGTGGAAGATTCAATGCCTTCATCAGAGGGGTTGTAAGAAATTGAACCAAATCATGGCCTTTGTATGATTTTGGTATACCAATAAAGCGTAAATTAGACCTCCTATTTAGATTCTCCAAATCCTCTAATTTGGTTTCTATAGAGATGAGTATAGTATTTTGAGCAGCAACTTTAGTATTAGATTGTAGAAGCTGATCTTCCAAGTGGCTTACTCTCTGTTCCAACTCAGCTATGCATTGAGTATTGAAGGAAATATTTGCTAATGCTGATTCAATAGATTTTTGCAAGCCCTCAAATTTATTATCAAACAAGATTTTAGATACAAGATTTTAGATGCTTCAGAAGCAATTCCTGAGTGATCAGGTGAACCAAGCAGTGGATCAGACCTTGATTCTTCCCCCTCTGCATATTCCATAAAAGACTGGTGTTGAGACATAGAAGAGGAAGAGGAAGTAGGAGAACCAGCTTTTGATGGGGGTTTAAGCTTTTGCTTATTTGCATTCTTGCAAGTTGAAGAGGACTGTTTCTCAACAAATGTATCCATTGTGTAACAATAGTTTGAGTAATACTCTAAGGACTGTATAAGATGTAACTTTTTCATAAAAAAAAGGCAGTAGATAGAAAATCCAAAAACAAAATGGAGGTCAGCAGCAAAAAAAAATGCATAAATCTTCAGGAAAAAAAGATGTATCTTTCTTTAAATGACAGCTAAGTACTTGCAGCAGATAGAAGAAGGAAGCTAGATAATGAACAGGTACTCATAAGTCCCAAATTATAGGACTAAAAAAAAGTGCCGTTATGCAGAGCTGAGCAGTGTGTGTGGTTATAATACCAATATAATACCAATACTGGCAGGGATCTCCTCTATTCCTTTTATTAGTTTAGTTGCCCTTCTCTGCACTCTCTCCAATTCCACATGTCCTTTTTGTGAACTGTTGCCCAAAACTGGACTGCATATTCCAGATGTGATCTGACCAATGTTTTGTACAGGGGCAGGGTTATTTCTCCATCTCTGCAGTCTATTCTTCTTTTAATACAAGAAAGTACTTTACTAGCTTTAGATATTGCAGCTTGGCATTGCATTTGCCACTTGGCTGCCCAATCAAACAGTACATCCAGGTCTGCTTGTAGATTATAGACATCCTGTATGGACTTAATTCCATTACATAGTTTGGTGTCATCGGCAAACAAAGAAATGGTACTTTTAATCCCAAACTCTATATCATTTATAAAGATGTTAAACAGTAAAGGTCCCAACACTAAACCCTGGGGTACACCACTAATAAACTTAGACCATTCAGAGTATGAATCATTAATTACAACTCTCTGGATGCGGTCCTTAAGCCAGTTCTCTGTCCATTTACAGATTTACTTTTCTAAACCTATAGACTCTAACTTGCATATTAACCGTCTGTGGGGTACAGTGTCAAATGCTTTAGCAAAGTCCAAGTACACTATATCAACTGCTATTCCACTGTCTACCTGTTTGTTTACTTCCTCATAAAAAGAGAGTAAATTTGTTAAGAACTTCGGTCTTTCTTGAAGCCATGCTGACTATCGCTTATAATATTTATTTTCTAGCAGAAACACCTCTATGCGGTTCTTTATCAAACTCGCTAGGACCTTTCCAACTATGGATGTTAAACTAACTGGTTTGTAGTTACCTGGTAATGACTTTGCTAGGAACCTTACTCCAATCCATTGGTACTATACCAGTGAATAAAGATTCTCTAAATATTAGAAACAATAGCTTTGAAATAACTGAGCTCAGCTCTTTGAGGACACATGGATTTAATCCATCAGGTCCTGGTGCTTTATCATGCTTGTAGGAAGTTTTATGTAAAAAAAATATTAAATCTTGGATTTGTGTTACAGGTATATAGTCATACATGTGTCATCTGTGCTGAGTAGTTACTGGGGAGGGTAATGGTTACTTGAACTTATAGCTGAAGAATTGACCTGGTAGGTAGGGAAAAGATAGTTTTCAATTTTTAAGGTAATTTGCTAAATTCATTTTTATTTTTATTATCCAAATGTTATGGTGAGAAGATAATTAATATTATTGATTCAGAAGCACTTGCTTGTTAAATTTTCGTTAAGCCTTTCAAATCTGCATAATGTTGGGTGAAATTCCGAGACAAGGAAATCTCTATTAAATGCAGAAAAATAATTAGAATATACCAGGATACAGTCTGGAAACAGAAAGTTTATAGGTTTATTAATAATTTGCTATTGGTTGGAATGAGGTTAACCGTTCCCTTTTGGAGTAAGTTCCTACAGTGAGAATGGGTGTCCAGATGGGCTGTCACAGACCACATTAAAGCTGTCATCGTGAGAAGTCCCACCTAATCTAGGCAGAAAGACAGATGGGAGAGCTACTGCACATGTGCAGGTCCGGCTCGTGCCGTTCTTGTGCCAACGCTTCTTGGGGTAGGATGCTGGAGATCAGCCACCTAATTTAACTAGTCAGTTTGATTCCACATTTTAGCTCTTAGCACTTCTTGAATGCAGTTCGAAATGCGGGATTGTGAAAGACCGCTATATCTGGTGCTGTCAAACGAGGTTTTTAATTTGAACGGGCAGTATAGCTGTGTGTAGACAATTAAATGGCTTTAAAACCGTGGGTCCCAGCGCTTAGTCCTACTGTATGTTTAATTGGTTGGGTTAACTTAAATCTGTGTAAAACAAAATGGTTTGTAGTTTCAGGATATGTTAAATAGGAAGTATGTTATACATCATACTAACAAATACACTGAAATATATTAATATAATTTGAATAACGCCTGTCCGGTTCTTTTAGGGGGTCTCCAAATGGATCATTAGAGATGGGACAGTAGATCCTAATTAAGAAGATTTATTGTTGCAACAGAGAAAATCGATTACTTAGCAGTTAAAGCATAGAGATTCTAACTAAACCAGGAAGTACATCAATCTTTATAGGCATACAGAATCACTCCTGTATAGGAGGGCTTAAGCTGTTATCTAATTGTCATTAAGCAGATTGTCCAATAATGTATACTCGGAAGTTTATATAAGCATAACAGTTCACAAACTGTTAATGGCGTGGATAAACCACGTGTCTAGCACTTTTGGCACAGAAATTACCTTTCCACCATCTTGGATTCTTATTCAAACTGGTTTTAACCGCAAGGGTCTCTTATCAGCCTTCAAGGCCATTCTGTGCTCAGTTTTTCAGGGTCATCCCGCTAATTGTTTATGTTGCAGGTGCTGGTCTCTGAAAACAATCAAACAAAGCAGTAACTATTCTTCATAGAAGCAGAATATATTACATATGCTATATACAGACCCCATATACTTTTCTCTCATTCCCTCCTCTTGATGCTATTTGAGGGTCACACTCTATCTTTCCCTCTCTATGATGCAATAGATTCACAGTGCTACATTCACCTCCAGGATGTGAATCATAGGATCTGAGGAGTACTCTTATTTACAACATCTATGTCATCATATCCCTCCCTGTCTGGCTCTTGATACGTATTGAATGTCTTGAACGGGGGCTTTTCATGAGAGAATGGGGTCTGCCTACATTTCACTAACTGTAGTACATCTGGCAATAAAACCTATTTAAAAAAGTATTTACACAATTAGAAGGAATACAATAATAAGAAAAAATAAATTGGCTCCTTTTTGTAAAAAACTTCCTATCCAAGCGAAAACATTTTCAGACCATTATTTCCACATATAAAGTAGTATAGGTCTTTGCGAATAGACATCTTTGTCACGCTTAGGGAGGCAGGGCCACTAGGGGGCGCTACGGTTTGCACACAAATGGTGTGAGCCCTGTGAAGGGCCAAGGCGCAGAGTCTAAACAGTAACCAGATACAATTACTGAATTAAGCAACAGGTGTAGAGGAACTGCTCAGCAGAGCTAGGGGACTCTGCACTAGTGGAAACACAATGCACAAACGCTGAGTGTTGTGTCTGAGCTAGCTAAATTGCCAGGGATGATAAAGAGGCTATTTTCTGATTGGCCAGCGGGTTGGGCGAAACTGATAAACTTGGGAGAGCAGACATGCCCAGGGTCAGTACTGCCTGCATGCACAGGAGAAAAGCGCCTGCGCTTTAGCGAGAAAGAGGTAAGTATGACATTGACAAGTTCACTTTATTGGTAAAGGAGCGCAATATAAATGCAGGATAGGCCAAAGCACCGAACAACATATTATTATATAATCCCCATATTTTTATCTTTTTGCTGACCTAGCTATAAAAGTTGGAATTACTTTGTTATATTTGCACAATTTGACCGTTTTTCTAATCTTAACCAAATTCCAAGTATACAATTATATATTCTCTTGTAACCTCTTTATTATATTGATAAACACAATAATTTTTCATTATAAATCCTAAATATGTAAAGGGGAGGTATTAAAGGTATTCCATAAGAATGTATTAGTTTAGGCATGCATGTCATACAAAAGAATTAAGTGAACTCTTTAAGCTTCTTTCTGGTGTACTTAAATGTCATTAAATGGCAATAAATTGTCATGTAACAGTTGTAAGATGAACAAGAATTCAAAGTTTACTCATCTTTTGTTGGTGATTGAACTTTCTTGCAGCATCTGTGTGTAGCCAAGTCTCTTTTTCTTGTAATATAACAGTTGTGATAGGAGTCAGGAGCACAAGTAGATCTGACATTGGTATTCCAAGCTGCATTTTGTAAAATTGTTCATCATAACCCAATATCCTGACTTCAGGCTGCATATACCAGGATTCTGCAATAGAAGAACTTTGGCATATACGTTAGTTCCGAGATAAAGATTACACCTATCCAGACAAATCATTATTATACTGAGCTTCTTACTTATATGAAAGTTATAGACCCATCTTTGTATAATTTGTGATAGTTTACTTTTATAATCACACCATTGAATCTTTCTTTCTACTTTTACTAAACTCAGGGTGATACAAGATAAATACTTGTTTTATATTTATTCTGATTTATTTTGTACATCATCTGACCTATGAAATGGGTCACTCTATTTAACTATAAGATTTTTAAAAATTTTATACCTACACAACAATTTTTGTGAAACCTTTTTCCTGATGCTTTGGCAGTTTCACTACTTACTAGCCAATCCTTTTTGTTTAGAACTACAACTCCTAAATTTATTATAGAAGATCTACAGGCACTGAAATGGGTACAAAGGCTGTGAAAAATATACAGTTAGGTCCATAAATATTTTTGCAGACAACTTTTTTTTAATTTTGATTTTGTACATTACCACAATTCATTTTCAATAAAACAACAAAAGATGCAGTTGAACTGCAGACTTTCAGCTTTAATTCAGAAGGTTGAACAAAAAGATTGCATGAAAATCACTTCATTTCAGGGGCCCAAAAGTATTTGGACAATCAACTCAAAGGGTTATTTCATGGGTTGGTGTGGGCATTTCCTTTGTTATGTCATCAATTAAGTAGATAAAAGGCCTAGAGTTCATTTGGGGGGGAGCTCACCATGCAGGTGAAACAAGCCAATTAGATAACAGCTAACTGTATATTTTTCACAGCCTTTGTACCTATTTCAGTGCCTGTAGATCTTCTATAATAAATTTAGGAGTTGTAGTTCTAAATTGCTATACCTCTACAACCTTACATTTTATCTTCTTGCTTTTCAGTTCTAGACAACATTCCGTGACCTTTGTAAAATTTTTTAAACTGATTGCCTCTGATTAATTTTTCTGTAAACTTTCTTTCCCACTTTCCTTTTTCTCTCCAATCAATCACTCAATGATTTAGTTTATTTTTGACTGCTGTGGATAGCATCCACTTCTGATTAGGACAAGCATTGCACAGTCTCTCTCTCAGCTGAGTATCCATTTCAGCTGCACATAGCATTCACTTCATTTGTACCCATCACAGCCTACATCATAACTACCTTAATCACCCAACTGTAGTGCTAGGATGTCAAAGTTTATATTATACTCTAAATAATTAATATATCTAAATTTCCTCTATTTTTGATATATTTTGTTTAATAACCAAAATACATCTAGTTATAGCAATAACTTGAAATTCATTTTCCTCAGCATCCAGCGAATTTTGTGTTTCTGGTAGGGAGGGGCTGCTGGACGCTGGAATGCAGCTGCTGCATTCTCACTACTGCTCTTCTCTTTCTTTCTTTGAGAACTAACAATCATTAGCCAAATAACATCTGGAATCAAAATGATACATTTTCTTGTCTTTTCCTATTGAGGGTATGCATTTTTTTCATACTTCCATCACCATTCTCTATTTTATCTCATATCTAGAGGGATGAATACATACGTGTTTAAGTAAAATCTACACAGGCTGGCTTCTTTTGCACTCCTAATTTCTATGCGTACTTTTAGTACACATTCGGATCCGAACCCAGGGGTGCTTTGGTGTCTGGCTGCAGCTCTGTCCACTGCGCCACTTGAGGGTCTGCCTTTTCCACTCTGTTGGATTCCTTGGATGAAGATGCCTTGATACTTAGTATCTTGCTGAATCTTGAACTCCTGGCCCCTCCCATGAACTTCCTATTTAAGCCATGTCTCTGAACTTCCTGTTGCCAGATTATTGTGTTCTGCCAATATCTTGCTCTTCCTGCTACTGTTACATTGCGCTCTCCAAACTGCTATTTATGTACCGACCCCTGGCTGCTGTTTAAACGACTACTCTTGCTCACACTCCATCTCCAACTTACACCATTGGCTACCGACTTAGGCTTGTGCTTTGACTACGTTTGTGTTTGCTCCTTATCTGTTACTGCTGCTTGTGCATGCTGTTTCAGCCACTGAACTCCGAGCCTGACCCCTGATCGTTACAGGGTGTGACATATTACTAGCTCTTTACACTAACCCAAGTTAACAACATACGTTATTTCCCTGTTTCTGGCACAGGTGTAATACCATTTCTTTTTGGTTGCTTTTTCAATTTATTTAATCATACTTGTGACACATTTTCTTCCTTTGTTCGTACTCTGCAATCAGCCATGATAATCACTATACACCGTAAACCATAGTGGCAAATGATATTACTTGTCCTTTGGTATGTTATCTGGATCATGATATTAATGATTAACAGTCCATGTTATTATTATTTTAGTGGTCTTGCCCAACCAGTCACCATATCTATTTGTCATTTCTGTAAGTGGACTGTTTGTTCCCTTTAGGGGGTCTTGAGGTCTTATTGCCCATTGTTTTCACCTGCCTCTAATCTCAATCTCAGTCTTTTGGGTTGGCCTCCAGCAGTTTCTGTTTAGCTCATCCAACCCTCACCTAGGACTCTTTTTTGACCGGCTGGCCTAGCCCGACATCAAAATGTCTCAGCCTCTTAACTATTCTTGTAGTTTTACCTGAGAACAACCATCCCACCAGGAGCGACCTATTACAAAACTGGAATCAGCCCTTGGTCTTTTAGTTAGTCTTTTGCATAGCTCACCTAACTTCACCCAACGACTAAATCAGAGCCAGTCTCTTAAATCAGGGAGATATATATTGCTGACCTCTCTCTCCTCTTACCAAAACATACAACAGAAATGTGACAAATCTTTCTATTGCAGCAACAGGCAAGACCCAAATCTCTCTTTTATCCCTATTGCCACTGTCTAGGTTAAAACTTTACAGCAAGGTATCAGGTTATACACTTCAGATGCATTCATCTCACCGTCTCATCCCAACCTGAATCCAGTTCGGCAATCCCCAGAACCAACGTTACTGGCTGCGGTGGACAGAATATTAGTAAGAAAAAAAGTGCTAGTCTCTGAAAACAATCAAACAAAGCAGTAACTATTCTTCATAGAAGCAGAATACATTTCATATGCTATATACAGACCCCCTATATTTTTCTCTCACGCCAAATAGCATATGATTTAAGGAAATACAACCAATATGTGTCTTGAATTGAGTAAGAAAAATATTAAACAATGTGTATAGAGTATCGACATTAGATGAATTATTGGTAAGTATAATTACAGTCTAAACCATCCTGGTTACATGATCAACAGGAAATCAAGCAATTGATCTGTATTAAATACCTTATAAAAACATAATGACACAAATATGTACACTCATAGAAGTCCAAGAAACATTATTACATTTTTCTATAAAATGAATTTAAAGTCTCCTCTAAACCATTGTAAGGTTCAAAAAGTGGAATAAAGTCTAATAGACAACTGTGCCATATGCTCACACTTACCTCTTTCTCACTAAAGCGCAGACTCCTCTCTTCTGCGCATTCGGGCAGTTCTGACTCTGGGCGTACTCCTGTTTCCAAGCTTTATCAATTCTGGCCAATCCGCTGGCCAATCAGAAAATAGCCTCCTAACCATCCCTGGCTATTTAGCTAGCTCACACACTACAATCGGTGTTCGTGCAACGTCTCTCCACTGGTGCTGAGCCCCTAGTTCTGTTGAGCTAGTTCCTGTAGACCTGTTGTCTAATTCGGTGTTTCCTCAGCTCTTGCGTTAACCCCTCGTTGTCCAGTCTTAGTTCCCAGCCAACAACCCTGTGCTGTTCCAGTGTTCCTGTCTGTGGATGTTCCTGTGTCTCCTGTGTCCGCAGTGGCCCCTGTGTCACTGGTATCTGTCTCCTGGATCCCTGGTAACTGTCCCCTGGCATGTGACCCGACCTCTTTTGCTTGCTACCTGCCTCGACCCCAGCCTTCCCCGACTATCCTTCTGCTTTGTGATTTGGTATGGTTTCATATTGCCCACCTTGGTGTGCCCAAGGACTGCAACCTGGCAGTAACCAGTGGCGCAACGTCCTCACCATCAGAGGCTCTGGAGAAGACCTGGGTACTGCTTAGACTCCGAGCCTTAGCCCTTCTCAGTGCTCACACCACCTCCGTGCAAGCCATAGCTCCCCCTAGAGGCCCTGTCTCCCTGAGCGTGACAGTTTGCACGAACCATGTATACACCCTCCCAGACCTCTGTAGATCCCAACCAACTACTCGCTTGCCGCCCAGGAAGCTACTCAAACCCAGGTACTTCGCCAGCTTCATGTGCTCACTACCCGCCTGGATCAGCTTCTGGTCCCCTCCAGTGCTCCTGCTGAACCACCGGTCCTGGCCCAGTCTCCTGCTATACCAGTGGACTCTGCACTTCACCCCACAACAATTTTCTGGGGATCCCAAGACCTGCTGTTGCTTCATCAGCCATTGCAATATACATATTGAGCTTCAGCCACAACGTTTCCCCACTGACCGGGCTAAAGTGGCGTAATAGCCCTGCTTTCTGGAAAAGCCTTGGCGTAGGTGTCTCCGCTCTAGGAAAGGAAGGATCTGGTCACCTGTAGCATTTAAAGCTTTCCTTAGCCTTTTTTAGGAGGGTTTTTGATTAACCCACTCAGGCCTCCCTAGCAGCCAGCGCTCTCCTGCATCTCCAACAGCAGTCACTTACTGTGGGTCAGTTTGTTGTTAAGTTTTGCACTTTGGTGGTGGAGCTTGCCTGGAACAAGGAGGACCTTCACGCTACCTTCTGGCAGGACTTTTTTAATCGCATTAAGAATAAGTTGGATGGTTGAGAGATTCCCACTGCTCTGGATGAACTGAACTCGCTGGCCACCCCGATTGATATATGTTTCCAGGAGTGTTTCCAGGAGATATCTCGCTCCCGCAAGGCCTTGTCCCTAGGACTAGCTCCATCCTTTCAGCGGTCTCTGGAACCTCCAGTCCCCTGGTTTTTCCTTCATCAGAAATACCCATGCAACTGTGCAGCTCACGTCTATTCCCAGAGGAGAGATCCCAGCGCCTATCTTCAGGTCTCTGCATTAACTGTGGCTTGTAAGGACACTTTATTAAACTCTGCCCACAGAGGTCAGGAAACTTCAGCGCCTAGTATGCTCTGAAAGGGGCATGCTAGTTCACTTTTCATTCCCTTCCACTCAGTGTCCCTCAATTCCAATTCAGCTCCACCACAAGACGTCCACACTTGCCCTGAAGGCTTTTATAAACTCTGGGGCAGCAGGCAATTTCATCTCTGCTACTCTTGTCAAGGAGTGCGTCTGGCCTAAAGAACGACTGACCCAACCCCTGCATATCTCTGCGGTGGATAGTACCATTCTCTCCTGCAGACTTACCTGCTTCCAAACCTTGCCCATGCAAATGTTGGTAGGTGTGCTACGTATGGAGACCATACCCTTCCTTGTTCTTCCTCAGGCCTCATCTATAGTCATCCTGGGACTACCATGGCTTCAACAACACTCTCCAGTGCTAGATTGGTCTACTCCAGAGGTATTGGCTTGGGGTCCTTCTTGTCACTCTTGGTGTTTGACCTCATACCTAATTCCACAACTCCCAGAGGTTTGGATATACCCCCTCCTCTCTTCCGGAGACCAAGGCTTTAAGTGAATACATCCAGGAGAATCTGCAGAGAGGATTTATACGTAAGTCTTCCTCACCTGCAAAAAACCCTCACGCTGGCACAGGGTTTTCTTTTGTCCAAAAGAAGGTTAGGACTCCTCATCCTTGTATTGATTACCATGGTTTGAATGCCATCCCTATTAAAAACCGCTTCCCACTGCTGCTTATCCCTGAGCTCTTTGACCGTCTTCATGGTGCTCAGATCTTTACCCAACTGGACCTCCGAAGGGCCTACAACCTAATTTGGATCAAGGAGCGGCATGGTGGCTGAGGTAAGTACTCTTTATTTTTGCAGCGCTAGGTCCCAGGTTTGAATCTCGGCCTGGACACTATCTGCATGGAGTTTGCAGGTTCTCCCCATGTTTGCGTGGGTTTCCTCCTACATTTCAAAAACATGCAGTTAGTTTAACTGGCCTCCTCTGAGAAATTGACCTTAGACTATATTAAAGACATATGATTGAGGTAGGGACAATAGATTGTGAACCCCTCTGGCACAGCTAGTGACATGACTGTGGTCTTTTTACAGCGCTGCGTAATATGATGGCGCTATATAAATACTGTGTAATAATAATAAAGGGGATGAATCGAAGACAGCATTTTTTACCAGAGATGGGCAATATGAATATCCAGGGATGCCCTTCGGTCTCTGTAATGTCCAAAACTTTGTCAACAAAGTATTTAATTTACATTTACATCATTTACATCTGTGTTGTCTATTTGGATGACATTTTGATTTTCTCTTCTGACTTGCCTACCCACAGACAGCATGTCTGTCTTGTCTTACAGAGACTCAGAGACAATCAACTCTAGGCTAAGGCAGAAAAGTGCCTGTTCGATTGCCCCCCAGGTGCATGTGTTACATTTGTGTTACATTTGTTTCTAAGGATGACCTCTCTATGGACCCCGAGAAGGTTACAGCTATCGCTACCTGGCCGCTACCCTGCGGTCTTAAGGCTACTCCAAAAATTACTCCACGCTGGTAGCGCTCATCACTGCACTGACCTAAAAGAATGCTGACCCTAAGAAATGGCCCTCTAAGGCTATTGAGGTCTTTCATTTTTTGAAGAAAGCCTTTCTTTCGGGCCCAGCTGTGATTAGGCAAGATATTTCCAAGCCCTTCCCAATCGAAGTTGATGCCTCCTCAGTCGTAGTGGAAGCTATTCTTTTCCAAACCCCCACCAGAGCTCGACATCCATGTGCGTTGTTTTCATGGAGGTTCTCCCCAGCAGAGAAGAATTATTCTATTGGAGACAGGGAGTCGCTAGTCGTCAAACTCGCTGTTGAAGAATGGCACTATCCTTTGGAGGACTCCCCTCACTATTTTCACAGAGCACAAAAACCTCCAATATGTATAGTCGCCCCAACCCTTGGCAAGCTTAATTGTCTTTGTTCTTTTCCCGTTTTGATTTTATAATTACCTTTAAACCTGGTTCTGCGAACTCCTGAGCTGACGCCCTCTCCCGCTCCTTCGATCCACAGGATTCCGAAACCACTGCTGAACCAGAGTTTATTATCCCACCCCCCCCTATCCTTGCACCCTGTTCAGGAATCTGCCAAGTTGTCTACTTGTGCCCCAGTAGGACTGCTTCTTCCTGTCACAGATCCCTGCAGGATCAGGGGATCTGTAACCTCTTCAGAGTCGCCCACCTTGCAGTCCCCTGCTGCCAGCACCATTTCTGCTTCTGTATCCAACTCTCTGCACACTTCCTGGTCCAGGTGATGTTATTCTCAGTCAGCTGCTCCGTTGCCTCAGAGGACTAGGGTATTCCACAGATGCACTCCCTCTGCTGGCAGGCATGTGAACAACACCTGAGGCTATCTCAGCACCAGCACTCCACCTGCTTGTGGGGTTAGTGTCTGCGGCTCACATGACCTACACTCATCACATGACAACCCCTTTTTAAGGAAGTGACCTGGCAACAGGAAGTTGCCTGGACAAGGAATTCCTTGCGGTTCTACTCCCAGGTTTGTACTGCTTCAGTTCCTGCGTGTTGTTCCTGTATTATCCGTGTACTGACCTTTGGCTTGTTTCTTGACTACTCTTTATTGCTGCCTGCCCTGACCCTTGGCTCGTTTGACTACGGTTTTGGATTTCCCTCTGGCTCTGGTTTTGGTTCCTGCTAGTCAGCAGTCACCTGCCTTGGTGAGCACGTGGGCCGCAACCTTGCAGTAGCTAGCAGCACAACAACCTCACCACTAGAGGCTCTGCAGAAGACCAAGGTACGGCTTAGACCCTGCGCCCTGTGCACGTCTCCTACACAGTAGGACCACCACTTTGCCCTCTGGACCCGTGACACTTCCTGTGCCAATTCCTAAGGAGCCTTGGTGTTGCCTTTCCATGGATTTTATTACAGATCTTTCACCCTCCGATGGCTGTACGGTCATTTTGGTGGTTGTGGATTGCTTTGCCAAAATGGCCCATTTTGTACCCCTTCCAGCTTTACTATTGGCAACTGCGTTGGTGCCAATCTCGCTTTTGGAAAGGCTTTTGCAGATCCCTGGACATCTCTGCCGACTTCTCAGCCTATCACCTGCAGACTAATGGGCAGAAGGAGAAAGTTAATCAAGCCCTGGAGAAAGATCTCCGAGCCCTTGTTGCTGCCTACCATGTTGACTGGGTAGCACTGCTACCATGGGCGGAGTTCGCCCACAGCAACCATGTTGGCACCAGCACCAAAGAATTGCCGTTCTACATTTTCTATGGCAAACATCCTAGCCTTCCATCTCCTATACCCTGCTCTGGCAAAATACCTGCACTCAGTGCCCTGCAGAGATACTTTAACCGCATCTGGTCTTCTACTTGTGAGCATCTGAAACACGCAGCTCTCAGGCACAAGAAGTTTGCTTATCGGCGTCCCCATAAGGTGCCTTTTCTCCAACCTGGAGATAAAGTCTGGCTCTCCACAAGGAACATTCGTTGCAAGGTGCCTTCTCTGAAGCTTGCTTCACGGTTCATCGGACCTTATGCCATTTCTGCCAAAGTTAACCCAGTTTGTTACAAGTTACGTCTTCCCTCACATCACATTTCTCGTCCCTCTCCGCTGGCTACTGCACCCCATTCTTCTCAGGAATATGAAGTCCATCAAATTTTGTATTTCAAGTTTTCTCGCAAAGGGCTAATGTACCTAATTGAGTTTTTGTCCTGAGGAGAGATTGTGGGATCCAGCTACAGATGTGTGTCTGCACCTTTTGGCATCTTTTTTTTCACCTTAAACCCAAACCTCGGCGGGTGTGAAGGCCCTGTAAAAGGGGAGGGGGTAATGTCACACTTACTACTTCCTCGCTAAAGCGCAGACACTTCCCACCTTCGAATGAATGCAGTTCTGACTCTGGGCATGCCTGTTTCCAAGTTTTATCAATTCCATCCAATCCACTGGCCAATCAGAAAATAGCCTCTTAACCATCCCTGGCTATTTAAATAGCTCACACACTGCACTCGGTGTTCGTGCAATGTGTGTCCACTGGTGCCAAGCCTCTAGTTCTGGCTAATTCAGGGTTTCCTCTGTCCAGCTCCTGCGTTAACCCCTCGTTGTCCAGTCTGTTGGTTTCCAGCCAACATCCCTGTGGTGTTTCAGTGTTCCTGTCTGTCAGTGGATATTCCTGTGTCACCTGTGCCTCCCGTTGCTTCCAGTGTCTCCTGTGTTTGCAGTGGCCCCTGTGTAACTAGCGTCTGCCTCCTGGATCCCTGGTAATTCACCCCTGGCATGTGACCTGACCTCTCTTGCTTGCTGCCTGCCTCGATCTCGGCCTTCCTCGACTACCCTTTTGCTTTGTGATTTTGGTGTGCCCAAGGACCGCAACCTGGCAGTAACCAGTGGTACAACATCCTCACCATAAGAGGCTCTGGTTACTGCTTAGACTCCAAACCCTGGTCCTGGACCAGGGCTCACACCAGCTCCATGGAAGCCATAGCCCCCCTAGCCTATGGTAATAGCACTAGTAATCTAAAAATACAACCATATTAAAACTATATTGAAAGCAATATTCAACATTTTTAACATATTTTGGTGTAGTTAATTTCTCTTTTTACATTATATAGTTAACTTATGTGCACAAATTAGGAAATATATAGGTGTTTGAAAGGGAAGGGTTTAAGTACAATATTGAGGCCAGGAACTACAGTGGCCTTTTGCATTACTGTCCATTTGGTTTCCCATTGCAATAAAAGGAAGTCAATGTCCCCTCCGCTTAGGTTCAATAGTATGTGTTCCAAAGCCGGCAATGAAATCATGCTAGGGTCCTAGTTGTGATTGGTACCAACTTGGTACCCAACTGTGTTATGATTCTTCCATGTGTGTTGGAGTAAATATGTTCATTTATTTGTTTCTTTTCTAATCCCCTGTTAGTGTTTCCAATGTAGATGGCACCACATTTACAATTAGGTAAATGACGCCCAAATTTTCACTGTTGACGAAATTTTTGGGGCGATGGGTTTTGCCATTTGGTAGAGAAATGCACAGTTACGTTAATTCATTGACATTGTGTACAGTGACCACATTTGAAGGTGCCTCTCAGAGATGGTCTAAATGTCTTGGGTTGGCATTAAAATTGACTTATAAGCAGATGACCCTTATGGGACGGGGATTTTCTGTACATAATTTTGGGAGTGTCTCTTATACATTTTGTATTTATTATCATTATTATTATTAATATTATTATTATTATTATTATTAATATTAATATTATTAGGGTGTAAGCGTAGAATGTGCCAGTGTTTTGAACATATCTTGCGTAGATACTTATGATGGGCATTATCTTGTAACAATGCAGGTAGTTTCATCTCTGGGTTTCACCGAGTCTTTCAGAAGAGCTTGTTGTCTATCAAGGGGTTTCATCAGATTATAAGTTTTCTTAGAGTTTTTTGGAGTATCCTCTTTCTAATAGTATTAATTGCAGGTTATAGGCTTTTCTGCTGAAGTCTTCGCCTGTTGTGCAGTTCCTTCTCAGTCTTAAATACTGGTCTAATATACTCCAAACTAGGATTTCAGGTGTGTGCTTGACACATGTATGAACATGTACAGAATACATGAACTTGTATTCTGACCCCTGCTCTTTCTATATAAGGTAGTAGTATCTATATTTTTTGGATGAATGGAGAGCTGCAGGTCTAAAAAGGGAATTTTGTTATTCTTGTACTCCAATGTGAATTTTAGGTTGTAACTGTTTTTTTTTTTGTAAATAAAGAATTCTAAAAGTGAATCTTGTGAGCCGGTCCAAAAAAATAGAATTTCATCTATGCATCTATCCATAAGAATATATTGGTGTTATGTTCAATGTCCACTGCTACTAAGATCGTATGATGGGGGACTTTCAATTGATTTCTCATCTTCAGAAGTTCAAATCGTATCTTTGAGGTACGATGTAGTTGGGTAACCACTGGTCTCAGAATGGAATCCACAAATTCACTTTCATGGGACGAGTGTTACTCTAAAAGGAGACAGATCCTCTAGTGGGCGCTACAGCTTGCACAAAAGTGGTGTGAGCCCTTAGAAGGGCCAAGACGCAGAATCTAAGTGGCAACCAGGTCTTCTCCAGAGCCTCTAGTAGTGAAGATGTTGTGTTGCTGGATACTGCAAGGTTGCGGACCTTGGGCACACCAGGGTGGGCTGTATGATGCATGGAAACAAATGACAAGGCGGAAGAATAGTGAAGAAAGTCCAAGGTCGAGGCAGGCAGCAAGCAAGAAAGGTCATGGTCACAAACCAGGGATCAAGTACCAGGGATCCAGGAAATAGACCCCGGTGACACAGGGGCCACCGCAAATACAGGGAAGACAGGAGACACTGGAAGCAACAGAAAGCAACAGGTGACACAGGGATAACCACAGACAGAGAGGAACATTGAAACAGCACAAGAGAACTGGCTGGGAAACAACCCCTTGTTGCCCAATCTGTTAACACAGGAGCTGGACAGGGAAAGCACTGACTTACCAACAAGTGTACAGGAAATGTCTAGCAGAGCAAGGGGGCTCCGCATTATCAAAGACACGTTGCACGAACACAAAGTGCTGTGTCTGAGCTAGCCAGATAGACAAGGATGATTAAAATGCTATTTCCTGATTGGCCGGCGGGATGGGCGAAACTGATAAAACATTGGAGAGCAGCCGCGCCCAGGGTCAGAACTGCCTGAGGAAGGTGGCTTTAGCAAGGAAGAGGTTAGTGTGACTTCACCCCCCCCCCCCTTTTACAGGCTCTCCCCACCTGCTGTGGTGGCGTTTCAGAGGGAAGCGAAGATGGAACTTCTTGGCAGACACATCTGCAGCTGGAACCCACGATCTGGCCAAAACCTTTCCAGCCAGTCGGGAACATAAGCTTCTTGCGGCACAGGACTTGACATAGTCTGTCACATCCTTATGAAGATTGGGCCACCAGTACTGTCGGGAGAGAAATGTAAAGCTTCGTGTACACCCCGATGACCACAAAGTTTAGAATCGTGTGCCCCACGTAAGATTGTGGTAGAGAGTTGGGGAGGCACCAAGGTTTTACCAGAAGGGATAGCGGATTCCTTAATGCAGGTAAAGGCTAAGGATGCAGGCTGGAGGGATGATAAACTCTGACCAGGAGCAGTCTCTGAATCCTGGGGATCAAAGGAGCGAGATAGCGTCTGCACGGGAGATGGAAGAAGGTTTAAAGGTAATCAAAAGTAAAATTAAATCAAGGTAAACAAAATCAGAACGAGAACAGCACAAAAACCAAGGAACTTGCCCTGGGTTTCAGACATCGAACAGACTGCAAATACTGGAGGTTTTTATGATCTGTAAAAATAGTGAAAAAAAGTGCGCCGATCCTCCTACCCACACCGAAGCATGCACCGACGTCACAGGGAAACCCCGGAGATCGTCGTTGCATTCGCCGGCTGGAGGAAGGACGTGTCCCCAGGACCAGCAGGACGCCGGGGGACAGCGACGGAACAAGGTAAATGGGTTGTTTTTTAGTTAAAAGCTACCCCGAGTGTGACTCGGGAATACCGCTAGGGGGGTTAATATACTCGCTCCTAGCCTGGGTCTCAGGGAGACTGAGGGAATATACTCGACCTCTGGGAGGTGTGGAGTTAGGAATAAGGTCTATTGCACGTAAGACCAGTGGGGAGGTAGTTGCTTGGCCTTATGCTTGGAAAAGACTTCCTTGAAATCCATATACTGACTGAGAATGAACCTCAGGAGTGGAGAGAGAGAGAAGCCTGAGAGGTGTGAGCTTGGTCAGGCATTTGGAGTGACATGAGGGACCCCAAGCCAATACGTTTGGAGTAGGCCAGTCCAGCATTGGGGAGTGTTGTTAAAGCCATGGAGGCCCATGTGGGACATGAGGGACCCCAAGCCAATACCTTTGGAGTAGGCCAGTCCAGCATTGGGGAGTGTTGTTGAAGCCATGGAGGCTCATGTGGAGGCCCAGTATAACTGCAGAGGTGGCTTGAGGAAGCATAAGGAAAGTTATAGTCCCTTGATGTGGCACATCCACAGACATTTCTATAGGTTTAGTCTGGAAGCTGATAAGTCCACATAACCTAAGGTTACCATCCACTGCAGAGGTTCATGGAGGTTGAGGATGAAGGCCTCAAGAACAAGTGTGGAGCTGTTGTGGCGAAGCTGGATAGCTATGGAGGGAGTGGGGGGGGGGGAGAAGGGTGGCCTACCATGCCCCCCTCAGAGCATGCTAGGTGTTAAAGTTTGCCTCTGTGGGCAAGATTTAATAAAGTGTCCTTTCTGTCCGCAGAAAGGCAGAGACCTTTGTTTCAGGCAAGCTCGGCCACCAAAGTACGAAACTTTAATGGGAACTGTCCTACAGTAAGCGACCCCTGGTGGAGACGCCATTAAATAGGCGCGCACTGGTTTATCAAAAACCCCTTGAAGAGGTTGAGGAAAGTTTCAATATTACCGTTAACTGGATCCTTCCTTTCCCAGAATAAAGTCACCCACGCCAGAGCTTCTCCAGACGAGATTAAATATGCCATTTTAGCCCAGTCGGGGGCAAAACTTTGTGGCTGAAGTTAACAGTGGTTGATAAAGCCACGGCAGGTGTGATACTCAGAGAATCGCTGTGGGGGGTGGCAGGTGAAGCACAGAGGCCACTGGGAAAGCCAGGGCTGGGCCAGCAGCTGATCCAGGTGAGCAGTGAGTGAATAAAGCTGGCAGAGCACCTTCATTTGGGTAGCTTCCTGGGCATCTAGCCTCTGGGCGAGTAGTTGTTGGGATCTGCTAAATTATTTAATACTGATTAATTGCTTGACCAGGATGGTTTAGATATATATAAATCATCCTGGTTACATATATATAATATGTAACCAGGATGGTTTAGACTGTAATTATACTTACCTTGATAATTCTTATAATGTCGATACTTTATATACATTGTTTAATATTTTTCTTTACTCAATTACAGACACATAACGGTTGTATTTCCATGAATCGTCTGCTATTTGGTGTGATATGTTTCAGTGTATTTGTTGGTTTGATGTATAACATACTTCTTGCTTAACATATCCTACACAACTACAAACCATTTTGTTTTATACAGATGTAATTTAACCCAACCAATTATAACATGCATATCATACAATTCTGCTTGTATACTGCTACTTACTGACACATCACTAACACTCTCTCACTAGTCACCGTATATACAGTTAGGTCCATAAATATTTGGACAGAGACAACTGCAGACTTTCAGCTTTAATTCAGTGGGTTGAACAAAAAGATTGCATTAAAATTTGAGGAACTAAAGCCTTTTTTTTACACAATCACTTCATTTCAGGGGCTCAAAAGTAATTGGACAATTGACTCAAAGGCTATTTCATGGGCTGGTGTGGGCAATTCCTTTGTTATGGTATTATGTCATTATCAATTAAGCAGATAAAAGGCCTAGAGTTGATTCGAGGGGAGGGTGGAGGGTGCTTGTATGTGGAAGATTTTGGCGTCAACATGCGGTCAAGGGAGCTCTCCATGCAGATGAAACAAGCCATCCTTAAGCTGCAAAAACAGAAACAACCCATCCGAGAAATTGCTACAATAATAGGAGTGACAAAATCTACTGTTTGGTACATCATGAGGAAGAAACAAAGCACTGGTGAACTCGGCAACGCCAAAAGACCTGGACGTCCACGGAAGACAACAGTGGTGGATGATCACAGAATAACTTCACAACAGCCAACCAAGTGAACAACACTCCCCAGGAAGTAGGCGTTCTTCACATTTTTATGCAATCTTTTTGTTCCAACCACTGAATTAAAGCTGGAAGTCTACAGTTCAACTGCGTCTGACTTGTTTCATTTAAAATTAATTGTGGTAATGTACAGAACCAAAATTAGAAAAAAAGTTGTCTCTGTCCAAATATTTATGGACCTAACTGTACTCTCTAATAAATACAAACTTAATCTTGAATGATCTATTATACCCCCTCCTATCCCTCCTTCTCTTTCTCCCAAGTGCCCACACATACAGTAGGACTAAGCGCTGTGACCCTCGCCCTTAAAGCCATTTAATTGTCTGCACACAGCTGTACTGCCCATTCAAATAAAACCCCCCATTTGACAGCAGTCAAGACCCGTGGTCTTCCCGCATTTCGAACTGCACTCAAGAAGGAGCTAGAAGGTGGGATCAAGCTGACTAGTTAATTAAGGAGGCTGATCTCCAGCATCCTACCCCGAGAAGCTTCAGCTTGGCACGAGCCAGACCTACACATTCGCGTTAGCTATCCCAAGAACGCCGTCTTTCCGTCTATATTAGGTGAGACATCTCACTATGACAGCTTTATTGCTGTCTGTGACACATCTCATCTGGACACTCCATTCTCACTGTAGGAGCTCACTCCAAAAGCAACTGTTAACCTAATTCCAACCAATAGTAGGTTATTATTAGTAAACCTATAAACATTTAAATTCCAGACTGTATCCTGGTATATTCTAATTATTTTTCTGCATTTAATAGAGATTTCCCTATCTCCAAATTTCATCCACTATTATGCAGATTTGAAAGCCTTAACTATAAATCGTAAGTAAGTGCTTTTGAATCAATAGTATTGCTTTCTCACCCCAACATTTGGATTATACTAAAAATTAATTTAGCCAATTACTCTCTTTTCCCTACCTACCAGGTCAATTCTTCAGCTATATGTTCAAGTAACCATTACCCTCCTCAGTAACTACTCAGCATAGATGACAAGGAAGTAAACATTTATTTGTTATATTAATTTGTATATTATTATACAGGTATTTTTACCTGTAACACAAATCCAACTAAAATTTAAATCTTTTTTGACATAAAACTTCCTACACGCATCTTGAAGTTTTCAATAACCATAAGAATCTTATTAAATTCACATCCTAGAATGTCATTACCTTATTTTAAAACCTGATATATCACACTTGACAAACTTAATACTACTTTATGTGCCTAAATTAATAAGTTATTAAATGTTTTCTGATACTTAGTACTGTCATGGTCTTCCTAATACTCCTGAGGAAGTCTAAGGGCGAAATGCAATGGGATTTCATACCACTGTATTGCGTGAACACTGTACTACCACAATTTGTAACTATTAGTTTTGCGTGACCAATACATGTATATGTTGCTGCTAGGAGACCTTTACTTAGCATTGAAGGCCTTTGCCCCATGAAGTGATAAAAGCCCAAGGTCTAAATTGATATGTTATACTTCTTTTTTGTGTATTGTATATGAAAACTACTGAAATATACATCATATGCCAAAAAAATCCTACTTTTTTCCTCTTTTTCCTATTCACTCCCAGCATTTTATTTACCAAATATTCTCGGACGTAAGCATGTCATGTACTAACGGTGATCACAACAAAATATAAAAAACAAGAACAACATAAATGGGAACCTCTGTCACTTTACACCTAAGTAAATAATAAAAACCTACTGATGATACGGGTGTAGGGTCACCTCTAGTTCACTCAGCAATGTTTTCAGTCTTGCCCTTTATCCGAGTACTATACATATTAGACAGTTCTTGCAGCAGGGTTTTTCTTGAGAAGCTGTTTCATTTCAAGTACGAGTCAAAGACTGTCACACCATTAATCAAAAAGGAGCGAAGGCCTTTATGTTCCCTATTTGCAATCAAGATTCCCTTATCACAAGGTAGTGAGAGTCTTGCTACTCTAATAAACAAGCAAGACTTCTCTAAACAGGTAACGAACAGAATTCAGATGAAAAAAGAAAACTTACCTAGGACTACAGAACAAACAGTTTAGCATAACACACCACACTCACATTCACCTTGGAGTACCTTGGTAGGCAAAGCAAGTTGGAAACAAAAGTCTTACCCGCTCCCCACGGTGTCCTGGTCTCTCTGTGTGGAAATTCAACAATTGGAATCCTGGGTTTTGGGATCAAGAAAACTTTTGCCTTAAATTTGTTTGGCCAAATGTTATTGGGCTCCAAAATATGATATTTATTACGTGTACATGGAGAATACAAAAGTCAGACATCAGTCTGAACAAAATGCATTCTAATTCTAGTAGGTTGAGGTAGTGGTTTTTATGGTCTCTAACAGAGGCGATTTGCTAAGTTCGCAAATCACAGTTAAGAAATAAAATGTCTTCATCAGCAGAATGTTCAGAGTCCAAAACAGTCTGTTGGTTGTGTAATTGTTCTCATGGATGACTTCTTATCCTGGTGTCCTTTATTCTGTGATCAACCCATTGCCTCCTATTAGGTTGCATACAAATTGTCCGAACATTAGAACTTTCATGGCCACACTTGTTAGATCATATCTATGAAAAAGAATGCAGAATCTGCTCTCATAAAAAGTTTAGGTTCCACTTTGTAATTTTTGACCCCTATTTAATTTTACACTGCCCACCTAATGCCTGGTGATCTGATGACAGATGTGGTAATTATGGATGAAGGGGGAAGCTTAGATTACAGAATGAAAGAAGCTGTGAGATCCTTACTTTACAGCTCCCCAGGTACTGCTTCCTCTCCAGGAAGGAGAACACCAAATCTTACTCCAAACTTCCTGAGACTAGAGGTCGGAGGCAGCAGTTCCTTAGATGATCTTACACTGCAGATATACAGCTATGGGGATACTAGGATACTGGACAGGAGTCCCTTTGTACAGGAAGTACAGGGGTGCCTTAGCACAGGTAGTGACTGGTTATACAGTGATGAGGATAGAGATCATGAGTGCCCAGGAACAGAAAGTCACTTGCTATTTTTTTTTTTTTTTTTTTGAGAGACAAAATTATGTATTTTTCAAGCTCCCACAAATACCATGTTAATAGGATCAAATATTAAACAAAAACACTTTTGCAGTTCAGGTTTTATTTTTGTTTTTTTATAGTCAGTCCTGACACTTTGGTAACCCCCACAAGATGGTTACAGGGACGCAGACAATGCCTTATCCTGTGCACTCATCTGGGATCATTGTAAGGTATGGGCTTTCATTGAGGGTGGGAGGAGTTCAAGAACTATAGTTTCCCTGTAACACTTTGTAATTGGTATATAAGAGGCCTAACCTTAACAGCAGGTGCCCATTTATATTTGACTTCACCTTTTTCCAGATAACTTTGCTGTGATTTACCCCTGAGAAAGAGCTTGCAGGTAATGATCTAATTATTAAAACACAGACCGCAGCCACAGGTTGCTAATCATGGTCCTGGAATGTGGGGAATAAGTTGGGCTGTATCAGTCGAGAATGCAGTGCTGATTTTTGCTGTCTGTATTTACAAAGCTTTACCATTGTGAAATTCTCCATGCAATTGTTTTGCTGAGGTAAGAGTAACACTACCACTAACATCATCCCCCCCACCTCCCAAAAAAAAAAATACTGTCCCTGACATCTTTTTGCCATTTGGCAAAATTTGGCAGCTCTGTGTAGATAAAATCTCTCAAATATTTCAGCATTTTTGGTAGCTTAGCATGGCTAACCGTGAATATAAGACCACTTTTTTTCCCCTGAAGTCTCAGTTTACATGGATCGTCTCGGACAGGCTCCGAAGTGCCAAGCGGCTTGCCAGACAATGGCTGTTAAATTGATTAAACTTTGGATTGGCTTTAATAGGTGGTTGTCAACTGCCTCCAATCTCTTTTTACAAAACAGGACCTGAAATTTGTCGCCTTCCAACTTAGAACACACAGGGGAACTGCTAAATGAGGGGGTCTCGGGTTCATACAAAATATTGTTGGACCTAAAGCCAGATACGCATCATCCCCTAATGAAAAAAGCCCCTTTTTCTGCCTATTTTACCACTCTTTGTACCACAATAACTCTGCAATGGATATTTCCAGAGAAATGCAATTCATGTGACAGATAGCCAAGGGGTTCATCTTCTTACTACTACATCTTCAGGTCTCTACAGTTTCCCATTCCTGAGAAATGAGGGTTCACAGAAGGTAAGTGGCCAGATGTGTGACAGGGTAGCATGGTATAATAACTATAATTTTTTGTATTATGTGATGGCGCTGCAGCAATAACACTTTAGTTAGCCACAAGAGTCCCCCACTTGCACCTACATTTTAATATACCTACAGCTCCCCTTCAGGGGAAATTGGGGTTCAAAGAACATAAAGGTATATTCATATGTGACAGGGCACCATGGTATGATGAAGTTTTGGTGGTTGGTGGGCCCTGAGACGGAGCAGGGACCGCATTGGTAACTGGCATTCAGAGCTGGGTGTAGTGCATTGTCAATGCCACCCAGAAGTGTACAATTTTAGTGAATGGCGTACTGACAGGCGGCAGCAGGAGGAGGAGACGGTGGGCCCTGAGACGGAGCAGGGACCGCATTGGTAACTGGCTTTTAGAGCTGGGTGTAGTGCATCCTCAATGCCACCCAGAAGTGTACAATTTTAGTGAATGGATTACTGACAGGCGGCAGCAGGAGGAGGCGGTGGGCCCTGGGACGGAGCGGGGACCGCATTGGTAACTGACATATAGAGCTGGGTGTAGTCCATCGTCAATGCCACCCAGAAGTGTGTAATACAAATATCTGAAATGTGTGATTAAAAGTAGAAGGGCCAGACCAAGTTGTTTTGTGCTCCAGTACTTTTGCTGTGGTGCCGGAAGCAGTAGGAAGGTAGACAATATTGCTAGTTTGCATCATGAAGTGGATGACAGGAATGCCAACCCTCAATCTTACAATACTTAGCTGAAAAATTAGGCAAAGGCAATGGTACCTATCAGTGTGGCAGTACAGGGGGTTTTCATCTGCAGTTTGACAGCCTCCCGGAAGCAGCAGAAATGTAAAGTATATTGCTAGCTGGCACAATGGCAAGCATGACATTGGCGATGAATGCCATCCCTGGATTTTGCGATAACTAGTGGAAAAATTCAACCGAGGCAGGCTCAGCTGATAGGGTGTTGGTGATAGGCAGCCACAGACTCGGCACAGGAGCAGCGTGGTTTCACAGAGGCATCTTGGATGGCCAGTGAGTCCATGGCCCTAATTCATCAATAAAATCCGCGCTTGCTGGTCGCGCGTACTTTCGCGCTTCCAGCGAGCCGGTTTCCCGCGGTCCGGAGTCGAGTGTGCTCGTACACTCGCCTCCTCACTACCAGCCGGATTCCTGCCTTGATAATAATGAGCAATAGGGGTCCTGTTACCAATCCTAGGTGCCCAGCACTTACCGCCTGTTATCAATCCTAGGTGCCCAGCACTTACCGCCTGTTATCAATCCTAGGTGCCCAGCACTTACCGCCTGTTATCAATCCTAGGTGCCCAGCACTTATGGCCTGTTACCAATCCTAGGTGCCCAGCACTTTTACCGCCTGTTACCAATCCTAGGTGCCTAGCAGTTGCCAGAAGTCACTCAGAAGGGTTAAATGTTTTTGCTGCTAATATGCACTAAGCCTAACTTGTTACACCACATTCATTATACTTTTACACTACTACAAAGGAATACACTCTTAAAACTTAGAACACTAGGAAGCTGGGTCACAATACAGGGCATAGGACACTTGTGGCAAAATACATAGAATGGAAAAATTGGATATACTAACCGGGCAGGCTTTACAAAGTTGGAACAAAGTATAGGGAGAAGGTAAAACACTGAAACAATAAGAGGTTACTAGATACCCATGGCATAAACAACTGGGAGCACTAAATTTGCCATGTTTTGCCACACCCCCTTTTTGACCAACCGGCTACAGCTTCCTACCACCCGGCTGAAAAAAAATTCTGGGGAGAAAACAGATTCTTGAACAGATTCTTGTACTACTCCTGCAGTGGTAAACCGTTTGTGATGCTGTACAGAATAGTGCTGTGACTTGTGATTTCCCTTTTATTGCTGGCATGATGAATGAAGTAACCTGATGAACAGCTATGAGGACTCAGAACCAGATTGTCTAGGTACCGGAAGTCACCTGATATACAGCCAATGAGGGTACAGAACAGGAGTGCCTAGGCACAAGTCACCCAATATTTTATTAAAAGGAATTAAAAAATGTAGGTTTTTCTAGATTCTGCTTTATTACATGCTGCTTCATGTTTACTTTGCACATAGAATTAAAATGGTTTGTTTTCATGTTTACCTTTTGTGATATCTTTATGGCATGAGATGGTACCTGCACACTTCATTACTCTCTTCTTGATCTCCTGGAATATCTCTTCATATAAGTTTCTTGTCTTTACACCATTTTTTTTTTTGTGCTGGTTCTGGTGTCCCTTGCTCTCATTTCCGTGACCTTTGGGAGCTGGAGGATAATGACGTGAACAATACCTAGATCACAGGAAGTATAATTTTTCTGTTTCAAAAAACTTTCTGTAATTTGTTTGAGCTAATGCTGTTGCTTTAAAGGTTTAAAGTGCAAACTTCTAGATGAGTACCTGTTTGATAAAAAAGCAAGTGGGTGAACTCGCCATTAACTACCAAAATTACAGATTCCAGTTTGAAAAATGCAAAAGTAGAGACCCCCCCCCCCCTTTTACATAAAAAAATTTCTGATTTCTACTTACCTTCTCATCACTGTTCATCACTGTCCCCAGCTTCCTCATCAGGCCAGTGGTGCTTGTTCTGTTTAGCCAGAACATTATTAGTACCACTCCCTGTGAGCCCTGCCTGTCATTTGCACTATTCCTGAGGGGCACATAGTACTGCAGGACTGAGTGATACGCACATTGGACTTCTGCTTTATTTCAGGTTATTGATATCTTGTGTTTTAGTCTGATATAATTGAGTAATACCATTTGGATTGAAGACACTATCTTGTTTCCATTTTTGTGCAGATGGCCCCCTTAAACAGCCTAAGCCCCCAAGACTTATCACATCTGGAAGAAGGAAGCAGACATTTACAGAGGACAAGAAAGAACAAAGGCAGTGAAGGCTCTGAGAGTAAGTGTTGCTTTCACTCCAGGGCTTTTTAGGATTCCACAATTACTGTAAGGGGTGAACAGGGCGGTATGGGATTTAGCTTCATATATTGAAATATTACAAGAATGCTTTGCACTGCATGTAAGACTGCATCATTATTTCACCTCTATGTTAAAAGATTCTACTCAGAGTCCTAGAATATGATCTTTAGGTTTAAGTGATAGGAAATGTTCAATGAAATGAGATTTTTGTGTTTTTGTTGGAGAATGAGATCAGTCACTAATGAGGAAGAATACTTACCACCTTTGTGAAGATGGTAATTTGTGTGGCATTGTGATCTGTATGATGTTGACAATGTCTGGGTGCTGTTGTCCTTTCTAGTACAAAGGGTTTTTTTTTAGAAATAAAAGTAAAGTAGCAATACAAGTTCTGAAGATAATACAGGGTCATACAAACAATATTGTAGTTTTACAAAAGGTAAAATGAACAAGACGTAGAGATCTTTAATGGGTCCAGAGCAATCATAAAAATACGTCTTTACTTCTGGGGGCGGCGGCCGCATTTTAGCTGCGCTTACTCACCTCAAACACAGGTCTGTATTTTTTTTTTTTAATTACAACCAAACAAAATACCATAAAGATTGCAATGTTACAAAAACATCATGTAACAGTACAGAGATTAGTATTACACAGATTTGAAGTCAAAACTGAAAGAAAAAATAAAAAACTGTATAAACATCAGGCCTATATTTATTACATTCTCTCAGTATATTGATTTGATTATTACACAGTGTATTCCCTATCTATAGGGTTGCAATATTGGTTTTACATTTTTAATAAGAAAGAACAAAAGGAAAACAACGGGGGCGAGGGGGTAACTAGGAGTGCAAGGGGAACCTTAGGGGGGAAAAGAGTTGTAGGCACAGAGAGGGCAGAGGAGGGGAATTGGTAGTATTGTTACTTGCTCATTATTTCCTTTTACATCCTCAGACAATTTATGATTGTCCATTGTGATCAGCAGGTGCTATAGAAGAGGCATTTCTTATTTACAGAGCAAATTCGAGTATTAGTATTGTAACCAGTAAAACCAGGTTTGATTGAATTTCTCTGAGCAGTTGTTGTGTGTGGCTATCAGGTCTTCCATTTCCATTAATTCATTCACTCGATCTATCTAATGTTGTATGGGGTGGAGGGGTGGTTTGTTTCCAAAAAGCTGGTATACTGGCTTTTGCTGCGTTAATTGACGCAGTAGAGATTTGTTATATCGCTTCCTGGACATTGTGGTCGCATGTAAAAGAGCTAATGCCAGACTGTCAGCAATGTCAACACCCGTTAAATCAGTGGTCCTCAAACTTTTCTAAATCTACAGACACCGGACCACGTGTGCAAGCCTGCGATGGGGGAGTGGGCAGGTTGTGTCCAGAGACACAACCTGCCCACCGCCCTGAGCCTGCGATCCATACGGGAGGCATGGTCCACGGCTCTGGCCGGTGCCTTCACCTTGCCCGCTGGGGGGTGCACTGGCCAGAGCCACGACCACCGCGGGTCTCCGTGCTCTTGCAGCATACCTGTCAGACCTGCCAGTAGTATATGATATGCACTCGATATCGTTTCTCCGTGCAGGGTCAGAGGACCAGATATCTAGTGATGACTGGGCAACAGGGGTCTATGAGACCTGGTGAGAAATTAGAGTGTCCTGTTATTGGAGAGAGTGAAGACGGATATGCCTGTAGTTTTTGAGCACTTGAAGACTGGTACCTTTGAGTGGGTGGGGGCGCATGTGGGAAAGCCCAAAGTTTGGTGACCATGTTATGCCCTGTAATGGTATGGATAAGAGTCCCACTGTTTTTTATGTTTGTGTTTGCACTAATCAATTAATCTGGCTAGATCTGTGGTGGTATCATACATTATGGGATCGGGGAATGCCATGCCACCCCTTGATTTAAGTAACACTATGATACGGAGTCCAAGTGCCAGATGAACCTAATGAATTTGTGTCTGAATTTTTGTAGGATGTACTTAGAAATGATTACGAGCAAAGTTTGTAATAGATATAGTAGACTGGGCATGATATTCATCTTGAGCACATTACAAACTGGCAAACCAGGAAAGGGTCAATTGCTTCCATCTTTGTAAATCTTTCCGTATACTATTAAGAAGAGGTAAGTAATTCCATTCCACTACGTGCAAGAGTTTTCAAGGATGTGTGTACCCAAGTAAGAGATGGCATGTCTTGTCCATTTAAAGGGGAAATGTGGTTCTAAATTATGCCTTATGGAGGAAGGGAGAGAGATGGACAATCGCCTCATATTTCTTTAGGTTTTTTTGTAATTGGATATTGTTCCATTTGTTCTGATCTCCTGTAAAAGGTTGGGTAGAGTAATTAGTGTCTTTTCCCGTAAATTTTATATTTTGTTATATCTGAAATGTGTTTCCTGTAGGAAAGTAATGTGGCACTTCAAGCAGTCCAGCTCATTTAGGAGAATGGAATGTTTCTTAGGGGAGTTAAGACCCTTGACCTTCAGAGAAGTGAAATGGAAGGGACGCATTGTATAGATTGGTAATTTGTACGGATGTTATAATGGGCCTGCAATTAAGGGTACTGCCAAGGGTGTAAGTGGCGGAGGAAAGTTGTGGGTAGGGCGTGAACAGTGGGAATCAGGGTATGGGGTAAGAAAACTAGAAGGGGCACTGAAAATAGTAAGGGGGGGATTTTAAGTAGAATAATTTGCTTCAACCCCAACTTGCAGGATGGAAGCGTTCTATAGGCGAAAGTGAAACTCGAAAGAGAGGAGCAGCTTAATGATATCAGGGCTAGTGTCGTGGTTAAATGACGTGAGCAGTGTATGAGATTTGTTACTACCTCTTGCAACTAAATTAACATTTCAAACAGAAATAGGAAACTGTGTCAGTCGAACACATATCACCAATGAACTGCATAGTTCTTCCCAGCCTGTTTTTTTTTGGGGGGGGGGGCGCTCACTTGCAGTGATTATTCCACCCGGCACATTTTCAGCAGCTCTGAACGGACACCGGAAAGGCTGCTCTGCTTGCTCCGTTCTCCGCTGATAAGTGCTGATAGCTGATTAGAGCCGGGCGGAGTGAGGGGAGCACAGCACAGCTATGAAGAGATCGGGACACAGGCTGTCCCTCCCCCTCTCATAGCTGTGCTGAGTTATTTGGGAAAAAAAAACCCACACCGCCCAGCGGACGTGTGTACTGACGTCATCAGAGCAGTGTGTGTATAAATGCTACATGTCATATTCCTCAGCCTTACAGCTCTATCTGTACAAATATCTTCATATCCCCTAAACTGTATGTCGTAATGATTTGAAATTTTCAGGGTGCACAGGGAACACCTAAGTTACCACCATTCACAATTTCAGTACCCCAGCTTTTACAAATGTCATGATATGGGGATCAGAATTATAAAATCATGTGAAAATCCAACATTGGGGTTGCAGTATTAAAAGCAAGTGCGTCTTGGAGTCCTAAATTTAAAATGCAAATTGGGCCCCTCCGGGGCCACTTACATAGAAAGGAGCATTGGGGAAGGGCCCCTAAATTTATACTTATCTCTCACAAATCTATAACTGTCATACTATGTTACCCTGTCTGCTTCTCTTCTTTGAACCCCAATTTCCCTAGAATGGCGGGGTGTACAAAGCCCAAAATGTAGGTGCAAGGGGGGGGGGACACTTTTCGATAACCCCCCCCCCCCCCACCCACACTAAAATTTCATTACTATGGCAAACGCACTGCCCTGTTACACATTACTGCCCACTTCTAACACTTTAACACCAATTCTCTGGAATGGGGAGGTTTAGGAAACTGAAAATGTGTGGGGAACATCTGTGGATAAAACCCCCTAAAGTTTTTTCACAATGACATCATTACAACATAAAAATCTCTGCCCATCAAAACGAAATTGGGGTTCAGGTAGTGGTAGGGTATAGTCGTGTAACAGGGCAGCGTGTTTTGATGGGCAGAGTTTATGTATTGATGCCATGGAGATGAAAGTTTGGGGGGTGTTAGCTACAAGTGTCCCCCACTTGCACCTATGATTCTGTTTATCTGTACCTCTCTGTTCTAGAGAAATTTGGGTTCAAGGTAGGGAAGCGGACAGTTTGAAGGGCAGAGGTTTTTATGTTCTAATGATGCCATGATAATGAAATTTTAGGGGGTTATACATCTGTTCCCCACTTGCACCTACATTTTCAGTTTCCTGCACCTCCCCATTACAGAGGAATTGGGGTTCAAAGAACAGAAGCAGAAAGGGCAGCATAGTATTATTGTTTATAATTATATATTATATAATTAATTATAGTTTGGTGAAAGGTAGGTAAAATATTTAGGGGGCCCACCCCAATGCTTCCTGCTATGTGGCCCCGGGGGTCCTTAATTTGCATTTTCAGTTTTGGACTCCTAGGTACACTTTCTGATAACACAGCAATCCAAATCTTCCAATTTCCACAAGTTTTTAAACTCGTGATCCCCATATTTTGAAATTCTTAAAATTAAAAAAATAAATGTTGGGTATTAGTAGCTATGAGAGTCCCCGTGTACCCTAAAATTTTTAGGTAATTACAACCAACAATTTAGGAGATCTGAAGGATTGAACGCAATGAGTTGTTAGGCTGCAGAATCTGACAAGCAGACTTTACACACACAGCTATCATACTGCGGGTGGATAAATTTCACAGGAAGTTTTTGTTTTTGGCAGTGATGAGAGGAGGGCACTGGCTGTCCTGCCCCCTTCTGCGATCACATGCATGATGCTCTTTGTGTTACCTAGGTATAGCGCTAGGAGGTGACATCTGAAGGTAGGCTGAATTCACATTGGCAATAAGGTTGCATTTGCAAAAACTGCTAGGCCTGAAAAGCCCAGCACTTACCGCCTGTTACCAATCCCAGGTGCCCAGCAGCTATCACAGGTTACCAATCCCAGGTGCCCAGCAGTTGCCAAGAAGTAGTCACTCAGGAGGGGCATTTTTTTACTGCTAATGTGAACTAGGCCTAATTTGTTAAGCCTCATTGATCACAATAGTACACTACTACAAGGGATTACACTATTAAAACATGGAACTCTAGGGAGTTGGATTAAAATACACAGCACTGGACTGTTGGACCATAATACAAAAAAAATGGAAATATTGTACACTAACAAGCCAGGCATTAGAAAGTTGGAACAAAGTATAGGGGGCAGGTAGAACACTGACACAATAATAGGGGTTACTGGATACCTATGGCATAAATAACTAGGAGCTCTAAATTTGCCGTGTCTGACCCCGCCCACTTTTTTTTACCACCCGGCCACAGTTTCCTGCCACCCGGCTGAAAAAAATTTCTCGGGAAAACACTGAACTGTAAAAAGGATGTGAAACATACGTGCAACACATATAAAAGCGTGTGAAAAAAAAATGTAAAAAGTACGAAATGGCATCAGTATAAAAAACAAATTGGATATATCTACCTCCTGAAGTAATGTTCGAATCTGGCAATGGAATAGACGAAGGTGACAACCTGAAGGCCATCCATAGTCGCGGTGAACAGGTGTATCTGATCTGAAATTACTAAATTCTAGGGTAGGCTGCAATAATGATGATTTTTGTAATCCTGAGGTAGTCCAAGGAGTATTGCAATTGCAAAACAAAGACCATGGAGGTAGGGTAGCGTGTGATTGTTAGCTGTGGGTTCTTATGCCTTTGTGTCTCCGACAGTGTTTGTGCGATTAATTATTGGAGTGGGTTGTGTTGGCCCGTTGTACAGGTAGGGGCCTCCTATAAATTGCCTTGTGGGTGATGATGTTGATGCAATTGTAAGATCCAACCAGTCAGGAATTTTTATAGGATCTACACCAAGCATGGCGAACAGGTCAGGTAGTTGAGAGTGGTTCTGTAGAGTGCAGAAGGTATTTCCTTTAGATATTTGAAGTTGGAACGGGTGTCCCCAATTGTATGTAGCTCCTAGTGAACGTAATAAATATAGCAGTGGTTTGAATGTGTGGCGCATTCTTAGCATTCGGTTTGAAACATTCGCTAATAGTTGAATTTGAGCCCCGTCAAAGTCCACTGGACCTTTATTCCATGCTTTCTGCAATATTTGCTCCTTTAGGGTATAAAAATGTACCCTGCATAATACGTATCTGGGGTACGTTCCAGCTGCACTTTGGGGTCTATGGTGTTAGGAGGCGCTCTGTGGGCATACAATCTCAGGCGGTGCCCAGCTGCAGGAGGGCGGGCTGGGCCTATTCGCTCTAGCTCGGCTGCGCTCGCAGTAGTACAGGGATTCTAGCATTAGTGCTCTGAGGGTTGCAGCATCCTTGTTTCCCTGTAGCTGTGTTTTCCCTCTCGGCATCCCCTGCACTGAGGCTGCACAGCTGAGGGGAATTGGAGCTGTGTTGCAGCTGATTAGCAAAGTGGTTCCTGTGTAATCCCATGTGGTCATTGGCTGCTGGGGCTTTTTTAGCCTCTCTGCTTCCAGTCTTCTGTGCCTGGTATAGCGTTAGCTGGGCTAATCCGTGCTGAAGAGATTCTTGAGTGGTTTTCAGTTATCGACCTTTGCCTGTTCCTGACAATCTGTTTGAGCTCAGCCTGGACTGACCTTTGCCTGTGACCCCGACTCTGCTTGTGCCTTTTCCTTTGTACCTCGCTTGATGGACTGATCTCCTGTGTTTCACTTGAGCTTGTTTTCTAGATTCCCTTGTAATTTCTGTACTGTGTATCTGTGGGCTCCTGGTCAGCTGTTGGCCTATCTGCAGACACCATCCCTTGCGTCCTGGGGGCAACCAAGTGCTGGGAGATGCAACCAGTCTCCTGAGGCTGAGCGGGGGGCTGCTATAGGTGAAGACTGCGGTGTTAGATTGGGGGACTGGTGTCTGGAGAATACTGGTATTGACCAGGGCCTTACATTATAGCGGGCCAAACAAAATATATTTACCTTTTCCATTATGGAGGAATAACAGAAGCAAGTCGGGCTCCTGACTGGTGCCGTGAACTAACTGGCACAGCGAGTAACCGTGCAGGAAGTTCAGACACAAGACGTCGCTCCTGCTGTGGCAGCTACCACCCCTGCTGAACCCAAAGTTCCATTACCTGAAAAGTTTTCTGGTCTCGGACAAGGTCAGACGGGCAGAGGAGTACGCTGCGGAGTTCTGCCGCGCAGCTGTCAGTTCCCAATAGAGTGATTTTGCGCTTAAGAGACAATTCCGTTGGGGGCTATCTGATGCCATCAAGGATGTTCTGGTTAACTATCCCATGCCTGAAACTCTGGATGAAACGATTATGTTGGCTATTATGATTGATTGCAGACTTCACAAGCGCAGTCTGGAGAAACTGTCTGCGCCAGCTGCTTTCTCCAGAGGTCTGGCTGTCTCTGCACTTAGTTCACCTCCCTCTCTGGCCGAGGAGCCTATGCAATTGGGCTCTTCAAGGCTGTCAGCCACAAAGAGGTTGAGGAGGAAAACTAATTGACTCTGTCTGTACTGTGGGGAAACCTGGCCATTTTGTGCGATCCCGCCCACAACGGATCTTGGGACTTCAGCGCCTAGAGGGGCCCGTGGAAACCCCCTAGGCCAACAAGTATGTCCTCTAAAGTCTGATCACATTTTATTACCTGTTGAGATTTCCTGGGGTTCCTCTGTAAAGCATTGTCAGGCCCTTCTGGATAGCGGTGCTGCTGGCAATTTTATGGATAAGGCTCTGGCACGCTCTCTGGGGATTCCTATTATGAAGCCTGCTGAATCCTTATGTGTGCTAGCAATAGATGACTCTCCTCTATAGCAGGCTAAACCTATAACAGTTACCCCTTAGTTTTTTGTGAAGGTGGGTGCTGCCCATTCTGAAATGGTAAAAATTTTTCTGCTAAATATTCCTTCTTCACCGGTAATTTTGGGGTTATCTTGGTTGCGCAGACATAATCCCATAGTTGACTGGGAAGCTGGGCAGATTATTAAATGGGGTGAAAAGTTTATAAAGAAATGTTTGGTAAACTCACTACCTCTCCATGTTGCTGGTACATCTCTAGAGAAGCTGCCCATTTCATACTCACCGGCCTTATGACTTCCCAATAGATTTGCTCCCAGGTACTATGCTACCCCGAGGGCACCTCTACAGTCTCACTCACAGGCCCTGAAAATGTGGCCATGAAAGCTTATATAAAAGAAAATTTGGAAAAAGCCTTTATCCACCCTTCTACATCCCCTGCTGGGGCTGGCTTCTTTTTTGTTGAGAAAAAAGATGGAAGCCTAAGGCGATGTATTGACTATAGAGGGTTAAACAAAATTACTGTTAAGAACAGGTACCCTTTACCTCGTATCGATGAACTGTTTGGCCAGGTTGTAAATGCCCAAATATTTACCAAACTAGACCTGAGGGGGGCTTACAACCTCATTAGAATAAGGCAGGGGGATGAGTGGAACTGCATTTAGTACAATGGATGGACATTATTTTTTAAACATTTTATTTTTTTAATGAAACTTTTGAACATTTATAAAAAACAAAATAAAATGGCAAACAGCAAAATTCAATCTTGCATAGATAAATACACAAAAGAAAAGCACAAATAAACATGAAAGTAGCCTTATGTTCAAAGTCCTTGTCAACAAATGTGGGGCAGAACAGCATTACTTGCTATAGTGAAAAATCCTATACATTTCGGTACAGTTTAAAATTGCAAACATACACAATATATCTTTGATAACCTCTAAGTCATAGAATACATGACAGAATAAAGCCTCTGAACCTCTACTATCTCATCAACCATGCCTTTCTTGAGAGTCAGGGACATCCATAAGCCTTCTATAATCCGTGGAATCCTGGACAAAAATCCAGGAAGACCATACCTGAGTAATTTTTTCACTTCTATCATGAACACTGGCCGTTAAGTCCTTCATTAACATTAACTTATTAACCTTACTCCGCCAGAACCCAGGGGACGGTGGAGAAGTACTTTTCCATAGTAAAGGAATACATGCCCTGGCTGCTGTCACTAAATATTTTACAATTGAATTTACAAAACTCTTATGGGGCCAGTCATGGAGAAACAACAGGAAAAAAGCTGGGTCCTCAGGGACCTCTTGCACCATTAGCTTCTGACACACCATCCTAACTGTTGACCCGAAGTCAGTGAGTTGAGGACACGACCACAATATATGTAGCATTGTGCCAGTGTCCTTGTTACATCTCCAGCACATCTTAGAGACCTCTGGGAAAAACTGATGTAACTTATCAGGCCACCTGCCATGTGGTACCACCTTGTCAATAATTTATAACCCATTTCCTGGTGTCTTCAATGAATCGTCACTTTGTGTCATGAGCAACATACACCCCCCTTGTGACTCTGTAAAAGACCTGTTCAGTTCCTGTTCCCAGAAGTGAAAAAAATGGTGTAAAACCATTGGGAGATGAATTCACCGAAGAATACACAATCGAGAGAGCATGTCTAGTGTCCCCCTGACCCAAGCAGATCCGCTCAAAACCTGTAAGTGATCTGGTGAACATTTCTGCCGACGGCAGGGAACGCAAAAATGTGTAAGTTGACATGCTCTCCAAAAATCAAGATTAAACTCCTGGGAAGAGGAACACAACTCAGCCTGACTCAGCAACCGTCCTTGGAACAAGAAGTTCCTGACTCTAACCACACCTTCGTCTCCTAATCCCTGGAATCCAGTGTCCTCCTGACCAGGGAGGAAATCTGGCGTTCCCAGGACTGGAGCGAGGGGGCTTGGTAATGGGGGCATCTCACCATGGGAGAAATATTTAACACAGATTTTTTTCGTAGCCGCGGGTGGTTTTCTGCGCTCGGATTGTGAGACTGCGAGCACCAGGGATAGGGATGCAATTTTGTGTCACAAAACAATTGTTCTTTGGATACCCACTGCTTTGCGTCTTTATTATTGCACCAGTCTATGACCCTGACCAAATGTGAGGCAGCATAATAGAGCATAAAATTGGGGACTCCCAGACCTCCCATCCTTTTGTTTCTAAATAGCAGGCGGCGACAGATCCGGAGACTGTGGTGACCCCAAATTAACCTGAATATACGAGTATGAAGCTGCTTAAAAAAAGAACATGGAATGTGGGTAGGCGTTGCCTGAAATAGGTACAACAGCCTTGGGAGTATGTTCATCTTTATTATTTGGATGCACCCCAACCAAGAAAATGACTGGGACACCCAGTTTGCAGAATCGAGTTGAAATTCAATGAACAGAGGCGTGATAGGTCCTGTTCAATTTGAACCCTTAAGTATGTTACTGTCATAACCCATTTGAATGGTAAATTACTAGCCAAAAGCCTCTTTTGTTCATTAGATAGGGAAATGTTCAGGGCCGCAAACTTAGAGATACTGATTTTAAAATTGGAAAGTCTCCCATATTCCTTCATAGCCTGCAGAAGGTTGGGGAGTGTGACCAGTAGTTTTGAGACATAAAAAATCAGGTCGTCGGTATATGCTGCCACTTTCTGTTCTGCATGTCCCAGTTTAAGGCCTGTAACATCAGGTGAGACTTGAATCTAGCAGAGAAATGGCTCCAGTATTAAGACAAAAATAAGTGGGGATAAAGGGTACTCCTGTCTAGTGTCGTTGGCAATAGGAAAAGGCTCTGATAAACAACCATTAACTCTCACTGATGCAGAGGGCTTAGAATATACTAAGTTTATCCAGGTCAGCATATTCTTTCCTAAACCAATATGAGCCAGTGTCTTTGACATAAATTGCCAGTCCACTGTCAAAAACCTTCTCTGCATCTGTAGATAGCAGGAAGGCTGGGACCTTTTGAGTACATGTAGCGAAGATCCAGTTCAACACCCTAGTGGTGTTATCCCTGGCCTCGCTAGCAGGGATAAAACCAACCCGATCAAGATGAATCAATTTGTGCATTAGGGGCTGTAAACGGGAAGCAAGTATTTTAGTGAACAACTTAATGTCTTGATTGAGCAGGGAGATTGGCCTATAGCTGGCGCAGGCTGAAGGACCTTTCCTTTCCTTATGTATCACTGCAATATGTGCTCTTAAGGAGTCTGTAGTAAAACTGCGCTGATCCGCTAGAGAATTATAAGCCTTTAAAAAATGAGGTGACAGTGTTTCCAAAAACATTTTATAATAAGGTAAAGTGAATCCATCTGGGCCCGGGAATTTCCCGGGACGGATGGATCCAATTGCTCTTTGAAGATCCAGTTCTGACAATGGGGCTTTGAGGAGAGCACTGTCCTCTACAGAGAGTTTAGGCATTCCTGCCTTGACCAGATACTAGTTAATTAAAGCAGTGCGGCCCTGATCATCTGAACCCCTGTGATCTGCATTCAAGTTGTAAAAAAGTAGCATAGTATTCCCTGAACCTTGCAGCAATATCCCTGATCATATGGACTTTGCGGCCTCCCTTATCCACCACAAAAGGAATGTAAGTGCACGTTCTCTGGGTCCACAATGTGTTGGCTAACATCCTACTGCTTTTCTTACCATAATCATAAAAGGAAAGCAGGCACTTTGCCAGTGTGGCTTTGGCCTTGCCCAAACATAATGAGGCAAGTTTCTCCCTAGCCAGTGCAAGCTCCTTCCCCACTTCAACCTCCAAAAACTTCTTATGTTTGCACTCCAATTCCTGAACCCTGGTAGCAAGGGCTAGAATTTCACTCTGTGCCGCCTTTTTAAGCCTGGCACCATGCTTTATTGGGACACCCCGGATCACAGCCTTATGGGCTTCCCACACTACCATAGGACTTATATCCGGTGTCACATTGGTTTTAAAATATGTGTCCAGTTCATGAGCAATAACAGTTTTGGTCACCAGGTCTTGAAGTAACGCCTCGTTCAGCCTCCATTTCCACGTTTTGGGGAAGGAGTGGCACAGATTCCAACACACTGGGGCATGATCCGATATGGAAATAGTGCCAATTGAGCAGCTTTCAACTTGAGCTAAATCTGCATGTCTCCGCCAAAAATGGTCTATACGAGAGTACATCTGATGGGGCTTAGAAAAAAAAAAGAATAGTGCCTATCTGAGGAATGAAGTGCTCTCTAAATATCAATTATCTGGTGTTGCAACAGGCAACGTTTTAATGTGCTGAGCCCTCTAACCATGTCATCAGAACCAGTCCTGTTAACATCCAGAAGCGGGTCAGGGGTGAAATTAAAATCTCCTCCTAGAATAACAAGACCCTCTCTGAAATCCTCTAAGAGTGCTAAGGCTCTAGAAAAAAAAAGAGGCCTGAGCAGTGTTAGGTGCATATGCCGTAGCCAGCGTGACCATTTTATTGTTTACTTCTCCTTTAAGGAAAAGCAGACGGCCGTCTGCATCACAATAGGATTCCCTAGAAGTCCATGAGAGCGAGTAGGCTAGTAATATACAGACCCCCTTTGAACATTAGTCTGCTGAGCAACCTTAATACACTGTAGGAAATTTATGGTTCCATAACCTAGGAATCTTATCCTTCCAAAAGTGAGTGCCTTGGAGGAATGCTATGTGTACCCGAAAACTCTGCAGTTGTGTCAACAATGCTGTATGTTTCTCTGGTATGTTCAGACCCTTTACATTCAAAGTAACTATTTTAACATAATTCATTGGTGCTATATACTAGCTCTGCACCTCCGGATGTCAGGCAAACTGGAATTTAAACTTTGATTAAAACTGTTGATTCTTAAACAAATGTGAAAAATAACCCCCACTGTAGATGAGAGGGGGTGTATGGGAAATGGTGGGGCAATGGGGAAGAACAGGTAACACTATTCCGATGAATATCGCCTCACCTGTATAGGTGAAGACCCTAATGTGGAGATTGTGACGGCTCAGGTGGGTTAGGGGCTCCCGCTACCCGGCTCAGAGTAAAATAAGGATAATAAATATCCCTTTTAACAAACCTCTAAGAGCACTATTTTTCTCAAAATAACATGGCAGAATAAATCACATTATGCAAAAATAAAATAAAACATAGCGCAGGTTGGTACCTGAGCTAAACAATATAAATCAAAACAATTGAGCACAAAATCTACGGTGTATTATCAAAAACCTTCACAAACTGTATGGTTGGTAAACCAGAGTAAGTTCAGTGCAGTAATGACAAAGCATCCTCAGGTTTAATCCGTGACCGCATCAAGGTAATTACATGGAGGAACCTGGTTTGGAGCGCTTCCTGTTACTGCGCCTGCAATGGACTGTCCATCCCTGAGCAGATTGACCACCCAGATCACAAAGCCAAGCCGGCCAATCTGGTAAGGAATCATCCGGCAACGAAAAAGCAGCCAAAAATGAGGGTAGATCTGTAAGGGATCTAAAAACAGCCGAGATCCCATCTTTAGAGGCCATAGGATGAAACGGGAAACCCCACTGGTAGCGCACATTATGTGCTTTCAATATGGCCAAGAGACGGCGAAGAGCCCTGTGGAGAGCCAAACTGTGGCGAGACAGATCCTGGAGGAGCATAATAGAGGAATCTTTAAAGTTGATCACTTCTTTTCCTCTGGCAGCAGGAGAAGAAAAGGAGGCGACTCTGCAAATCACTGCAAATCACTGTAAAAATCTTGGTCTTGGTCACTCCTCTTACTGACTTGACTCGGAAAGGAGCAGATCCCTCCCAGTGGCTTGCTGAGGCTTGTGAAGTGTTTAAAACACTGAAAGAGGCTTTCTGCTCCGCCCCTATCCTGGTACATTCAGACATCCAGCAACCCTTCTTTGTGGAGGTAGATGCATCCGAGCTTGGGGTCGGAGCAATTTTGTCTCACTACTGGGGAAATCCTGAACGTTTACACCCCTGTGCCTTCTTTTCCCGAAAGTTTTCCCCAGCAGAACAGAATTATGACATTGGGAATCGAGAACTCTTGGCAATCGAGTTAGCCTTTGAGGAGTGAAGACATTGGTTGGAGGGGGCAGAGCATCCTGTGACCGTATTTACAGACCACAAAAATCTGGAATACATAGAGGGGGCCAAAAGACTAAATTCCCGACAAGCACGTTGGGCATTTTTTTTTCTCACGTTTTAATTTTACCATCACATACAGACCTGGGTTTAAAAATGTTAAAGCTGATGCTTTATCTTGTAATTTCCCTGAAGCAGACTCCTGTACAGATTATATGTGCTCGGGGTATTGTCTACCAGTCAGCTCTCACCTGATTTATTGGTCCTTTTAGAGCCTCGCCAGTCTCATCCACCTCCAGGAAAACCCTCGGGCTGGTTATATGTGCCACTGCCTCTACGCCTGCAGGTCCTCCAACAGTTTCATGAATCCAAGGTTACGGGACACCCAGGAGAGAAAAAGAAATTGGCATTACTGGCACGCCATGTGTGGTGGCCATCCCTTCCTGAGGATACTCGAGCATTTGTAAAGGCTTGCGCTACGTGTGCTCGTAGTAAGACTCCTCGCTTAACCCCAGCAGGGACACTTAAGCCAGTGCCCATCCCTGATAAACCCTGGTCTCATATCACTATGGATTTCATAGTGGATCTTCCGGTGTCAAGAGGATGCATTGTGGTTTGGGTGGTGGTGGACCGGTTTAGTAAAATGACACACTTTGTACCCCTTCACAAATTGCCTACAGCTAAAGAATTATAACAACTATTCATTGAGAATATCATCCGTTTGCATGGTATACCAGACAATGTGGTCTCTGATAGAGGTGTGCAGTATCCCAATTCTGGCGTTCGTTCTGTGCACGTTTAGGCATTTCCCTTCTCAGGTTTCCATCCTGAAACTAACGGTCAGACCGAGAGGACTAATCAATCTTTAGAACAGTACCTCTGCTGCTTTGTTTTAGGTTGTCAGGAGGAATGGGCAAATTATCCTCCATTTGCGGAGTTTTCCTTTATCAACTTGGTACATTCCTCTACTAAAATGTCTCCGTTTCAATGTGTTGGTGGGCAGAATATGAAATTCTCTTCTCTTTCTGCCCCTCCAACATGCCTTCCTTGGAAGATTGGCTCACCCACATCTGAATCAAAAATCTCAAGTACAGCAGAATTTAAAGCAGGCCTCTAGGCAGCAGAAACGATTTGCTGATCGCCATTGATTCAAAGAGCCAGAATTTACTCCAGGAGACTTAGTTTGGGTTTCCACCCGGAAAATTGTCCTTCCCCAGCCTTCCGCTAAGCTTGGGCATCCTTCTGGGTCAGTGCCATGATGGGGGTTACCACCATGGAGTAATTCCTGATAAACTATATAGCTTTAAAACCGCAGGGCACTGGCCAGTTGCAAATAGCTGTAACCTTCTCAGGATCCATGGAGACACACCCTCTTTATAAACAATGTAACCCAGGAATGGAACCTGAGGGAGTTCAAACAGGCATTTTGCTGCCTTTGCATAGAGTCTGTTGTCTCTGAGCCTTTGTAAGACCAAACGAATATGTTGTCTTGTGAGTTAACAAGTCTGGAGAAAAAATCAGAATATCATCCAAATAGACAACAACACAGATGTAGAAAAGGTCTCGAAACACCTCATTAACAAAGAGTTGGGAAACAGCTAGGGCATTACAGAGACCGAAGGGCATCACAAAGTACTCATAATGCCTATCTCTGGTGTTAAATGCAGTTTTCCATTCATCCCCCTCTTTAATGCAAATTAGATTATATGCACCTCGAAGGTCGAGTTTGGTGAGGATCTGTGCACCACGGAGACAGTCAAAGAGCTCAGGAAAGAGTGGCAGAGGGTAGCAGTTCTTTATGGTGATGGCATTCAGATCATGGTAGTCAATACATGGCCAGGGAGTCCCATCTTTTTTCTGGACAGAGAAAAACCCTCCGCCAGCAAGTAAAGAGGACATGAAGGCCTCAAGGGCAAGCGTGGAGTTGTTGTGGCAAACCTGGATGGCTATGGAGGGATGCTGAGTGCAGGGGAGAGAAGAGTGACCTAGTATGCTAGGCACTGAAGTTTCCTGACCTCTGTGGGCAAGATTTAATAAAGTGTCTCTTCTGTCCACAGTAAAGGCAGAGACCTGAAGACGGGTGCCGGCACCTTTCCTCTGGAGATAGCCGTGAATGCACCAGCTGCATGGGTTCTTCTGAGACAGGAGGAGGAACAGTAGAGGCCGGAGGTGGTACAAATGGCTTACGGGAGCGAGACTTCTCCTGGAAACGCTCTTAATAGCGAATGTCAATCTGGAGATCAGGCCAGGGAGATCAGGTCATCCAGATAGGAGGGAAAGGCATTGCCAGAAAGTAGCATGGAGTGCATCATTGTTCCAGGCAAGCTCGGCTGCCAAAGTACAAACCTTAACTGCGAATTGACTCAAAGTTAAGTGACCTGTGATGTAGACGCAGGAGCTTGCTGGCCGCTTTGGAGGCGCGCGCTGGTTTATCAAAAACCCTACTAAAGAGGCTTCCTTTCCTGAGTGGCGTTGCCCACACCAGAGCTTCTCCAGACAGAAGATTAAATATGTCACTTTGGCCCAGTCAGTGGGGGAATTTTGTGGTTGATATTGGATACTGCACTGGCTGATGAAGCCATGGCAGGTCTTGAAGTCCCCAGAGAACCGCTGTGGGGTGGCAGATGATGTGCAGATGCCACTGGTATAGCGTGGGCTGGTGATTCAGCAGGTGCACTGTAGGAGACTAGCAGCTGATCCAGACGAGCAGTGAGTGAATGAAGCTGGTGGAGCACCTGGGTTTTGGGTAGCTTCCTGAGTGTCTAGCCTCTGGGCGAGTGGAGTACTTGGTTGGGATCTGCTTAGGTCTGGCAGGGCATAGTTCTCCCCAGAGGTTTTTAGCCGGTTGCTCCGCCCGGCTGATTTGAATACCCCGCCCAGCTCTCGGCAGCTCTCATCCTCAGATGCCCGGATCTCAGTGAGGCTGCTCCGTGCTCTCCCAAAAAATTGGGAGAAGGTAGAACACTGAAAAAATAAGAGGTTACTGATTACCCATGGCATAAACAACTGGAAGCACTAAATTTGCCGTGTTTTGCCACACCCCCTTTTTTTACCACCCGGCTACAGCTTCCTACCACCCGGCTGAAAAAAATGTCTGGGGAGAACACTGCAGGGTGTATTCATGGTGCATACAAACTGTCGCGCTTGGGGAGTCGGAGCCTCTGGGGGGTGCTACTGCTTGCACAAAAGTTATGTGAGCCCTGAGAAGGGCCAAGGCGCAGAGTCTAAGTGGCAACCAGGTCTTCTCCAGATCCTCTAGTGGTAAGGATGCAGCTCTGCTGGATACTACCAGGTTGCGGCCCCTGGGCACACCTGGGTAGGCAGGATGATATGCAGTACCAAATCACTAGGCTGAAGAATTGTCAAAGTAGGCCGGGTTGAGGCAGACAGCACGTAAGAGAGGTCAGGTCACAAGCCAGGGGTCAAATACCAGGGATCCAGGAAATAGACAACAGTGACACAGGAGCCACTGCAGACACAGGGAACACAAGAGACACTGGAAGCCAAAGGAGGCACAGGTGACCACAGACACAACCACAGACGGATAACCACACACACAAAGGAACACTGGAACAGCACAAAGGTGTACTGGCTGGGAAACAACAGACTGGAGCACAAGGGGTTAACGCAGGAGCAGAACAGGAAAATCACTGAATTAACCAACAAGTATATAGAAAGTGCTCAGCACGAACGCTGAGTTCTTTTTCTGAGCTAGCTAAATAGCCACGGGTGATTAAGAGGCTATTTCCTAATTGGCCAGCAAGGGGTGGGGGGGATGCTGATTAAATTTGGAAGAGCAAGGCTCAGCCTGAGTCGGGGCTCAGAACTGCAGGCATGCGCAGGAGAGGGGCACCTGCACCTTAGCGAGGAAGAGGTAAGTGTGACACAGAACAAACCTCTACTTCTTTCCCAATGGCAGCTCTGGCATTTACTATGGAGCAGGGACTCCCTTAATGTTAACTCTTCTCAATTTCTCCCCCTATGGGGTAATGATGAATTTTCACCAGGATTCTCATTCCCAATATTGGCAGAGTGGGCGGCTAGGGGGTCTTTCCTCCGTTCGTATGATGATCAACTTGTAAAGCCTATTTTTTCCTGGAGTTAAAAAGAAAATTTTCCTTTATGGAAAACATAGTTACATACAGTTAGGTCCATAAATATTTGGACAGAGACCACAAATAATTTTAAATGAAACAACTCCGATGCAGTTGAGCTGCAGACTTTCAGCTTTAATTCAGTGGGTTGAACAAAAAGATTGCAAAAAAAATGTGAGGAACTAAAGCCTTTTTTTTTTTTACACAATCACTTCATTTCAGGGGTTCAAAAGTAATTGGACCATTGACTCAAAGGCTATTTCATGGGCTGGTGTGGGCAATTCCTTCGTTATGTCATTCTCAATTAGGGAGCTAAAGTCTTTTTTTTTTTTTTTTACACAATCACTTCATTTCAGGGGTTCAAAAGTAATTGGACAATTGACTCAAAGGCTATTTCATGGGCTGGTGTGGGCATATCCTTCGTTATGTCATTCTCAATTAAACAAAAAAAAGTACTGGAGTTGATTTGAGGGGGGGAGGTGCTTGTATGTGGATTCCCCCTAGACAGTATGAAGCATGCATGTTGTTAGCCCCCAAGTGCATAACTTTACATTTATCTATATTAAATGTCATTTGCCACTTGGCTGCCCAATCAAACCGTACATCCAGGTCTGCTTGTAGATGTTAGACATCCCGTATGGACTTATTCCATTACATAGTTTGGTGTCATCTGCAAACACAGAAATGGTACTTTTAATCCCAAACTCTATCTCATTTATAAAGATGTTAAACAGTAAAGGTCCCAACACTGAACCCTGGGGTACACCACTAATAACCTTGGACCATCCAAGTATGTAGTATGAGTATGAATCATTATCACTACTCTCTGGATGTAGTCTTTAAGCCAGTTCTCTATCCATTTACAGATTGACTTTTCTAAACCTATTGACCCTAACTTGCATATTAACCCTCTGTGGTGTACTGTGTCAAATGCTTTAGCAAAGTCCAAGTACACTATATCAACTGCTATTCCATTGTCTACCTATTTACTTCTTAATAAAAAAGAGAGTAAGTTGGTTTGACAACTTCTGTCTTTCTTGAATCCATGCTGACTGTCACTTATAATATTATTTTCCAGCAGAAACTCCTCTGTGTAGTTCTTTATCAAACTCTCTAGGACCTTTCCAACTATGAATGTTAAACTTACTGGTCTGTAGTTACTTGGTAATGACTTTGCTCCCTTTTTGAAGATAGGATATATCTTTATAGTTTTCAAACGATGAAACAAACTAACTTCATTTTTATAATTTTGGAATGCCCTTTATGGGCTTTTTTAACATCAGCTGTGAGTCACATAGGTTTTTATTTTAGCCTCTTAAACTTATTACTCATTGGAATATATTTTTCGGTGTGTTGTTGTAGAACAGACTTGAAACAATCCTATTTCTGTTCTTTGTTCTTTGAGGATAATATTGTCTCCCAGTCCAAGACACAGAGAGTCCTTAATAATAGAAAATTTGCTCTCTTAAAATTAAATGTTTTTATCTTTCCTGTTTTTGCTTCCTGTTTACAGTTTACATTAAGCAAAATCATATTATGGTCATTCCTACCCAGATTCCCTTTTTTTATGAATCAAGAACATGTATCTGGTTACAACCATATATATAACAGCAGAACAAACAATTACCACTACAGTAAATGTAACCCGAAAACATGACTACCTCTTTTCCTGTTTTCTTTTATATTTTGTAAACGACTTCTTAAAACAACTATCAAAATGAAGGAAAGGGGGGGGGACAAAAATTGAATAAGGAAACTTAATGCCGCTCTACTGTTTTAATACTGGACGGATAGTGACATAACCTGAGTATCGAGGTGCTGAGTAGCCTTTGTCTTGTCTATCACCATCAAAGATTAGAGATAATTCAAGAGCTGAGAAAGTATTGGAAGGCGTGGTTCTAACCCATTTTTCAAGACACACTTTTTGCAGCTAGAAAGCATAAATGTTCAAGTTTGTAACAAGGTGGAAGTATTTGTGAGACTACAAGTGTCAGGATAGGTTAAAGAACGACACACAACACTCTGGCACTGCCTAAATAAAAGTTAGTATTTATCTTTATTGGATGCGTACAATGGTCCAAAACAGCAACAATTCCATTAGCAAGATCAAGCGACTCGGTTTACCCGAGGGAGTGCCCCTTTCCATATACTTTCTATAAACACAAAAACAGACCTCCAAAATGCATTGATTTGGGGCATTCCCACAACGCATGTTTCAATGAAACCATGTGAAGGGCACGTTTTGGGCAAGTGGTCAAGTGACCTTGGACAGTGGAGGATTTAATCCTCAAATCAAAGGCATAAGCCCCATGTATGATCTTATATTGCAGTTCTCTCCATATTTCCCTGACCATAAGTTTCCTGATAAGGGCGCTACTAGATTCCAGTAAGTCTAAAGTGTCTGGGTACGGTAGACTCAGAAACGCGGCGCACAAAAGATAACTGTGAACCTCCTTCAGGAGCGTCACACATTAACAAGTGATATTGTCACAAATGGACTGCCCAATCTATTTGACAATGAGGATGGTAACGTCACATTAGGAGTGGCTTTGGATAGTCTAAATAAAGTATGTATCTTTTTTAGATAGTATAGAAAATGATGAGAGGGTAGAGCATATTTGGCTCTTAGAAAGGCAAACGACACCAGTTTATTACGGTCATCTAGTACATGGACTAAGGAGGTTATACCACACTTTTCCCAAAGAGAATATGCTTTATACTGGGACCCCTGTGGAAAACTCGGAGTAGTGCACAAAGGAGTTGCTGTGGTGAAGTGAATCTGACATTTATGTAATTTTTTTATTTCATGCCACGCTATCAGTGTATCATGTAAAAGTAAGTTGGAGCGGAGATTATATGGGACTGTTGCAAAAGGAGTATTAAGTAGGCACAATAAAGACCATGGTCTAACTACCGTATTTTTCGGACCATAAGACGCACTGGACCATAAGACGCACCAGTTTTTTAGAGAAAGGAAATGAAGAAAAAAAAGATTCTGAAACAAATAGTGTCCTAAAATATTTTATGTGCATTAAGGCTATACAGGGGGGACGGGACAGCAGCTGGGAAGGATACATTTTGATACATTTGGACCATAAGACGCAGGGACTTTTTCCCCCCACTTCTGGGGGGAAAAAAGTGCGTCTTATGGTCCGAAAAATACGGTAATATTGACTCCAGCTTAACCACAGTATAATGGGACGTGCCATGCCACCAATCTTTCACATGACGCATAAGACATGCCGAATAGTACTTTCGCATATCAGGAAAATTCAGACCCAGTTGCTGTTTTGGTTGTGACAATAAAGATCTGGCTATACGTTGAGTTTTGCCTTTCCATAAAAAAAAGAAAAAAAAAAACTGCGTGTAGTATGAACATTGAATGACCAAGGAGAAAAGGCAAAGATTGCAGCCGGTAAAGTAGTCTTGCAAAACTAATCTTTTTAAGCAGATGACAACGACCAATAAGGGACAGTGGCAGATTTTTCCAGCTTGTTTGTTTAGATAGAATTTTAGCAAAAAGTGGAGCATAGTTTAACTTGTACATATCAGGCACACACTGGGTGATGTGCGCCCCTAAATAAGTAATATGATTTTTTAGCAATTTTGAGGCCCAACTCCTTAACTGTCGCCTGAGTCTTTGAAGATGGAGAGGCCTGGAGAAAAAGCAGTTTGCTTTTATTGTAATTATTTCGAAATCCCAAAAATTTACCAAACTGCTGAATGTGCTGATTATAATTGGCAACTCCCTCTTTGGATCATTCAGAAACAACATAATATCAGCAAACATTGCTAACTTAATTTGTTTTCCATGCACTCCGACCTCTTCAAATGCCGTAAAATTTTAGAAAGATCTAGCCAAGGGCTCTAAAGCCAAATTAAAAAGAAGCGGGGATAGAGGGCATCCCTGCCGTGTACCTTTACCCAATGGAAACATATGGGATAAAACTCCCGCAACATAGGTATGAGCTGTGGGGAAGGAGTACATACATGAAGCCCAAAAAATGTGTTCTATGCCCCCGAAAATCAAACTTGTGCAACACGAGATGCAACCATGACCGCTCTATGCTGTCAAAAGCCTTCTCAAGGAACCTGACAGATGCGCTTGTTCTAGTACACCCAATACTTTCCTAATATTGTTAGTTGTGGATTTGCCCAAAACAAAACCAGCCTGAAACCGGACTGACCAATCTCGGGAGGAGCCATGCTAGACGACCTGCCAAGATTTTTGACATAATTTTAATATCCTGATAGAGGAGACATATAGGGCGGTATGAGCCCGGGTCGAGGGGATCTTTCTGCTTTGTAGGCAATACCTTGATGTAGGCCAAAAGACGAGATTGTAGATATGAAAATGTAGTAAACATATTATTATATAGGGCAGTCAATTGAGATGCCACCTCTTCCACATGTATTTTGAAAAACTCAGATGGTAAGCCATCCGGTCCCGGTGCCTTTGCATTGGCAGATCGTTTAGTGGCTGACACTTCCGAGGTTATGTCAGAATTTAATAGATGCAATTCTTCCTCCAAAAGTTGAGGGAGGACCAATTGATCCAAAAAGGATTGTCCTGTGAACAAATCACAGCCTTGCGTACTGTAGAGGGACTTTGCATCATAAAATGATGCAAAGGCAGATGCAGTGCCCCTGATTCATCAATAAAATCCGCAATCGCTGGAAGCGCGAACGTACGCGCGACCAGCGAGCGCGGTTTACCGCGGTCCGGAGTCGAGTGCGCTCGTACACTCGCCTCCTCACTGTCAGCCGGATTCCTGCCTTCATAACAATGAGCAATAGTGGGCGCGAATCTGCTAATTAAGGCGATTAGAATTCAGCTGCGAGATTAAGGAGGATCTTTTAAGGTGTCAATCGT
>NC_092870.1:9967026-9990673 GCF_032062135.1 Pyxicephalus adspersus | reverse complement strand
CTGCAAGATAAACTCTTGGAAAACTGAGGAGGGAAATATAAAAAATAAAACGTAGCAAAAAAAACAAAAGTTTCATGTAGCATACAAGCAATGGACTACCTTTTTCCCCCCAATGTGGAGCACTTCAATAGCTGGTATAATCATGAGTAAGAACAAGATTTTTCTCCTTGTGCTTGTACAAAAACAATACCACGGGAAAAACCCTAGATCAATTTCATTGCAATGAGATCTATCGCAATCTTCAGGCACCACCTTGTGGACATTTTGAAAAATTAACAGAAAAAAATTAACTCTTAATGTCCTCAATCCGTATGGATCTAACAGGTACTTGTAGGCACATGGCATAGTAGAGTACATAAATATGAATAAGCACCATCACTCTATGATTTAGATGAAGAGGGAGATGACTGAGCCGACCTGGAGTGGGGAGACTTCCCCAATTCTTCCATAGCATTAACAAAAGAAGGAGCTTGAAGAGGATCTTTAAAGATTTGCGCCTCTCGATCAGATAAAAACATTTTTAATACTGACGGATACATGAGTGCAAATTTAACGCCTTTGGAGATTAATTGTTTACAAATGGGTGAAAAAGCTCTGCGCTGCTTAGTGGTTTTACCAGAGTAATCTGAGAATAGCAGGACTTTACTGTAATCTACTGAGAAGTGGACTTGTGATTGATAAGCTTTGAGTAGTTGCTTTTTATCATTGAAATCCATGTACTGGGCAATTATCGGTAGTGGTGATGATTTGTTAACGTTGGAGTGGTCCCAGTCTGTGAGCCCTCTCCACCTTCATAGGCGCTTTAAGTCCCAAAGTTTTTGGAAATGTAAGTGAGTGAGCATAATTTATGCAGATCAGAGGCTTTGAATGATTCTGGTAACCCAACGATTCCAATATTCAGTTTTCCAGTTTCCATTATTTTTTCAGATAATAAATTGTACTGTTACCCCACCTGTTGCTGTTGGGTGTGGGCCGTTAATAAATCATCCTCCAGGTCACTTATGCGTTGCTGCAATGCATGCAGCCCTTCCCCATGCTTTGCTACTATATCTGTCATTGGTTGCAAGTGCTGGGTTAACGTTTACTTCATATTTAGCATTAAGCTGGGTTTGAGGTGCTGAGACACCTCTAGTGCCAACTTCTTGTAATCAAGTGAGATACAGTCATGTGCAGGGAGATTTGCTTTACCTGCGCTGGATCCCATCTCCATGTGCTCCAGAGGCTCGTCCGCCATCTTGGAAGCCGTGCCCTTCCAAGATCCGTCCCTTCTGGTCATCTTTTGCTGGGTTCGCCTAGGAGCTTGAGGAGCAGAAACAAAGCGATCAATGAGATTGTAGCAGCACTCAGCCGACACACGCTAAGTTGCTCTGCCTTGGAGGAAAGTCAGGAAGACAAGTAAGTACAGGGGAGCTGGAGCCGCTGCTGTACACTGCTTCCTCCATCAGGCCAAGAAACGGAAGTCCCAGATTCTCTTTTATATGCACATTTGTTATAAGCTCTGCATTGTTAGAAAGAACTAGGTCCAGCAGAATATAATTTCTAGTTGGGGCTTCTATAAACTGTACCATAAAATTATCTTGTATTAAATTCACAAATTTCCTCCCTTATGCTGTTCCTGTAGTACCATTACTCCAGTCAATGTCGGGGTAGGTAAAATCTCCCATGAATAAAACATTTCCAAATTTTCTTTTTCTAGCTGTGCTAATAGTTGATTCTCTATTTCTTCCTTAGCACTGGGGGCCTATAGCAGACTCCACCCATAACGTCTCAACCTCATCATATGCTCCATCAACAATTTCTTCTGTCACATTCACTTTCAGATCACTTCTCACATACAGACTCCAACCACCTTTTCGTTTAACTCTGTCTTTACGAAAGAGAGTATAACCAGAAATATTGAAAGCCCAGTCATGTGAAGAACAAAGCCAGGATTCAGCAACACCAACTAAGTCATAATCTTCTTCATTCATTAAGGCTTCCAACTCCCCTATCTTGTTTGCTAGACTTCTAGCATTGGTGAACAGACTCTTTAAACCATTGCTGCATTTACCTGCACTGTTTGCCAAATCCTTTTGTTTTTCAGTACAAATAGTACTGCACAATCTAATGTTTGTGTATACCATGGGAAGCTCCTTATATTTATCCTTAACCCTTCCCCCAATCCCCAATCCACCCTCCACTAGTGACTAACCCCTGTCTGACCTTTCGCCACCTTATTTAACTGTCCCACCCCCTCTGTCCTAGTTTAACTATCCCTCCCGAGTCAGAGTCAGTACATTTTTTGCCCACTCCAGATACCACAAAATTGCCTTGACCTTTACTCCACAGCCCTGTGCACAACAGTGACACAGAGGTCAGACGAGGGAACCAATAAGAGCTGCAGGGGACCCAAAGTATTGACACTTCCAAAAGTGTTGGCTGAGTGTTCATGCAGCAGAATTTCCGTGATGCGGACAGCAGAAAATGTGCATTCTGCAGACTCTTGTGCAGGTTTGGATATACTTCCTTTGTATAGCAAATTTATGTTGGAATTTGGTTTTAACCAGTTCAACCCTGGAGCCATTTTCATTTTTAATGATTGGCCCATTTATTGTTTTTGGCAGGACTATCTTAGACCTTTTGTCCTGTTGGTATTTTAAAGTATTAAAATGCTTATAAAGCTAAAAAAATATAATATATTGCAGTTTGCAGTCTATAGACATAGCAGCTGCATTTGTTTTCTTTTTTTCTGGCTTCTTTCCCTTTGTTTTAACCTAATCTTCCTAACACACTTCCTGATGTAGGAATACAATATTTATTCACTGTGTACTGAATTTATGAAGGAAACAGAAAATATTCCCACTCTCTTTACAGTACATTGGAGGGGGTGTTCTGTAGTTCCTCAAGCTAGGAACAATATGACTAATAAGAGTTCAATGTAGACGAAATCTCCATCAATTCTAGTGATCGTGTCCCTGGTGTGCAGGCTGCAGCTATTTTAGACTTGTTTACCTTACCTAGAAGCTCTCAAAGGCCAGTGAAGAAAATAAATGAGACTGGCTTCCACATAATGGAACTTGCCGTGTTGCAAATAATTTTAAGGGGTGTTGGGGGGTTGGGGGAGCTGTAATATGGAAGCATAGTTTTTTTTTGTTTTTTGTTTTTTCGGAACAGGCTGTAATAGCAGTGATCTCCAGAAGTCTCGTTTCCTGCATCTCTAGGCTCTGATCATCTTTTGGATGTCTACAGTCTGTTTTCTGTGAAAAACCTAGGGGAACCCTAAGGTTAAACATGCCAGTGCCCATGGCCAGATCAGTCCTGTATGAGCTGGTTTGGCCATCCCTTTCCTTCACCTGAGCTCCATCATTCCCTAGTCTTGGCCATAGTGTAGAATGACTGAATAAACAATGCAGAAAATTCTGGAGCCAGTTAACCTGTTCTAGAAGTCCGCACACAATTTTATATCTCCTGTTTCTGATTATTTCCTCAAATATTTGTGAATAGAAAATTACACCATAGTATGTTGGTATATATGTAAATCTTGGGAGGATAGCCTGATCTGTCAGTCTAGCTCTTATCTCCCATCACTGGGCTTTTCTGTTCCATTGAGCAGGGAGAATTCCGCTGAGCTTCACTGGCTACCAAATCTGACCCAATTTCTATAAAGGGATGGGCAGAGTGCATAGGGTAGTGGATAGTGATGAAAATCATTCGTAGGCATTGTACAATTGTGTGAATGTGTGAAGTCGCATTCCTGATCGGCATTCTTCTTTCAGAGCAGACGGGCACTGAGTAAGACTGTCAGCCTAGACTTGGGTTCTTGTCTAGCCAAATTTAGGAAGGTGGATTGTTAGACATGTAAATACTTTGGCAGTACTTCTGATAATCTCTCTAATACAAGAGATGCGAGCACATGGGATTATCTTCCCATGGGGGAAAAAAACACTTCTTCCTGACATTCAATGTGGAAAAAGGTTTGTTTACATATCCTGTTCTTGCTGTTAGAACTGATGTTTATCATGAAAGTATGTTGCGGCTATTTGAATCTCAGATTTGGGAAAGTCAATATTCGTTGCTGGAAACCATGATATTATCGTCATTGAAAAGGATCTCCACATGCTAAACGAAGATATGATTCTAATGGTTTTCTGAAAGCAGCAGCTTGATTGTGCCAATAGTTTACAGCAGTGGAGTGTGTGAAATTCTGTTGAGTTCCAGGCGGCTAAATACGCAGATGAAATGGTTATATAGGAGCTGTTTTAGGATTTGTATTTTGTCTATTTAGTCCTGAGCCCTGAACAGTTTGACCGTTAAAATGTACCTAAAAGTGAAGATCCATTATGATACAGGGAACATCTGGAAAAAGTTTATTGTGCCATTCATATTTAGCAGCACCCTGTTGCACATGCATTTCACTCCAATACATGCCTTGGGGTGTGCACACAATAGGGGAATAATGTACCATGTCCAGTTTTGAGTCAATTTTGGTGCATTGACAGCCCATTAGAAAGAATATGTATTTTATGTTAATTTACCAAAAAGAACCAGGAAGCTCCAAATGGGCTCGAATTTTTGCTTTGGCAGGTTTGAACACGTGGAGGACACACAGATTGGTTGCTGGATGAGGAATGGATAAATTCCTTCAGTCATACATAAGAATATATTGTGTTTTATATGTAAAGGGAATAAAAGCTTAGATTTTTGTGTTATCAGAACATTGAGATCTGTAATGTATGTGTAGTAGGCCCCACTTCTGCCTTAATGTGTCTTTAAGTACTTTATGGTGGAAAGGAGCATAAATTTACATGGAAATGTTGTTAATCTGTTAAATGACCCTTAATAAGTGGGTGGGGCAAGACATGACAAATTTAGTACGCCCAGTTGTTTATGCCATAGGTGTCCAGTAGCCCCTATTATTGTGTTCTTCCTACCCCCTATACTTTGTTTATACTTTCTAATGCCTGCCCACTTGATATATGCCTTTTTTCTATCTTTTTTCTGTATGATGCCCCAACTGTCCAGTACTGTGTGTTGTGTCCCAGCTACCCAGTGTTCTTTGCTTTTAAAAAAGTATTAAAAAACAAAAAAAATCATTATTTAAAAGGGTATAGCCACCCTTTTCTATATTGGTCAAAATGTGGTGATTGGTCCACTTTCAGAGCATCGTAGCAGATGAGGGTGGGACTGCCAGTGTCCTGCTCTCATCAATGCTGAGTATTTGTAAGTGTATGATGGTGTTCTTTAAAAAAAAAAAAAAAAAAAAAAAAAAAAGCTGTCTGTGTAATTTATTTGCTCGGCTGTAAAATGACGTCATTGGCAGCAGTGTGATAGCTGTGTGTTTGAAGGCTGCATGTCATATTCTGCAGCCTAACAATTTGCTGTGTTTAAACCTTCATATCTACTAAACCGTTGTTCTTAAAAACCTTGAATTTTTAGGGCACACAGGGGACCCTTGTAGCCACTGGTAACCAAAAATGTCAGCCCCCAGCTTTAACAAATTTCAGGATATGGGGTCAGAAGTTTAAAAATTTGTGAAAATTAAACATTGCGATTGCCGTTTCAAAAGCAAGTACTCCTAGCATCCCAAAATTAAAATTACAGATTGGGTACCCCTGTAGCCACTTGCATTGCTAGATCCATTGGGGTGAGGCCCATAAATCTATACCTACCTGTCACATAACTGTAACTTTCATGCTACCCTTTTATACCCTGTTAACTTCTCTACCTTGAATGCCAATTTCTCTAAAAGGTTTCCCCGTAAAATGTCATTACTATAGCATCATCAGAATATGAAAAACTTTACCCATCAAAATGAGCTGCCCTGTTACACATTACTGCCCACTTCTAACACTTAAACGCCGATTTATCTGGAATAGGGAGGTGTAGGAAACCGAAAATGTAGGTACAAGTGGGGAAACACCTGTGGAAAACATCCCTTGAAATTTTTTAGAGGGTGTTAGCCACAAATGTTCCCCATTAGCACCTTCAATTTTGGTTTCGTACACCCTGCCATTCTAGAGAAATTGGGGTTCAAGGTAGAGAAATGGACAATCATGTGTTAACTGGGCAGTGTGTTTTGGTGGGTAGAGTTTTTCATGCTCTGATGATGCCATTCCCCACTAGCACCAATATTTTGTACACCTCCCTGTTCCCAAAAAATTGGGGGTTCAGGTATTGGAAGGGTACAGTCGTAAAACAGAGTTTTTTTTTGTTCTAATGATGTCATATTTAATGGCATTTTAGGGGGTGTTAGCCACAAGTGTCCTACATTTTCGTTTTCCTACATCTTTCTACTACAGAGAAATTGAGGTTCAAAAAATGGTTTAAAAACGGGGGGGGGGGGGGGTTACTAGTAGCACTGGGTTCCCTGTGTACCATGAAAATTTCAAGTTGTTACGAACAGTTTAGAATATGTGAAGGTTTGAACACAGAGTTGTTAGGCTGCACAACATGACAAGCAGCTATCGCACTGTGCTGCAGATGATGTCATTACACACGCCCCTTATGATTGACCACCCCCCTCATTATTGCACACACCCACGTACCAATTGTACATGGGCAGCTTGTTTTTGTTTTGACATGCAGTCACTAATGAGAGCCTGGCGGAGAAGGCAAGAGTGTTAGGCGGACCATCCGCCAAAATGCCCCTGTGGAGAACTATGTGCAGGTTCAAGCAATGCAAATCTACATATTTATAGAGGTCATGACCGAAAATGCCTCACATTATTTGGTCTGTGCCTGATGTATCTGGTGAGAAAGCCCGGCTCACCACTAGAGTTCTTCACAAAAGCGTTTGGTGGGGTTGAGGTCAGGGCTCTGTGCAGGACACTTGAGTTCCTCTACACTAAACTGTCTTTATGAAGCTAGCTTTGTACACAGAGGTACAGTCATGGGGGAACAGAAAAGGGTCTTCTCCAAACTGTGACCATAAGGGTGGAAGAGCACAATTGCTGGCATGAATTAAATTTTAAAGCTGAAGCCAATGCAGGTTACACCTCAGCATCTCTTTTACTAAAACCAGAATAATTTTCTGTTCGTTGGTGTGGAACTGACGCCTTTCACATAGCAACTTCTGTTTCTACTGCTGGTGTGTGTAGCCTTGTAGTCCCTGGGGGATGTATGCACCCTGTGGTGGCTTCGATGAGGTTCCATAGAGTTTCCCATAAATGAATGTAGCCACCACTGAAAAGAAGTGTCATTAGAGAATATTGCAAGAGATGATAAAGCTGAATTATTGGGAATAGAGACACATAAGGGAGAATAAACGTGGCTCTAAAAATATATTTATTGGGTTTAATATCACTTTCATGTGTCAACACTTCCATGGTAGATTTTTATTTATATAGTCCAGTTCTATCCTGAATCGCATATTCTCTCAATGTCAATGGCAGTTTTTAACTGAAATTAAAGTGACTTACAGTTAGGTCGATAAATATTTGGACAGAGACAACTTTTTCATTTCAGGGGCTCAAAAGTAATTGGACAATTCACTCAAAGGCTATTTCATGGGCTGGTGTGGGCAATTCCTTTGTTGTGTCATTATCAATTAAGCCGATAAAAGGCCTGGAGTTGATTTGAGGGGGGGGGGTGCTTGTATGTGGAAGATTTTGGTGTGAACAGACAACATGCGGTCAAAGGAGTTCTCCATGCAGGTGAAACAAGCCATCCTTAAGCTGCAAAAACAAAAAAGACCCATCCGAGAAATTGCTACAATATTAGGAGTGGCAAACTCTACAGTTTGGTGCATCATGAGAAAGAAACAAAGCACTGAGACCTGGACGTCCACGGAAGACAACAGTGGTGGATGATTGCAGAATCATTTCCATGGTGAAGAGAAACCCCTTCACAACAGCCATCCAAGTGAACATCGCTCTCCAGGAAGTAGGCGTATCGATATCCAAGTCTACCATAAAGAGAAGACTGCGTGAAAGTAAATACAGAGGGTGCACTGCAAGGTGCAAGCCACTCATAAGCCTCAAGAATAGAAAGGCTAGATTGATAGGCCAGAATATGGCAAGAAAAAAGTATGGATAAGGCGTGGAACAGCTCATGATCCAAAGTATAGCACATCATCTGTAAAACATGGCGGAGGCAGTGTGGCGGCTTGGGCGTGCATGGCTGCCAGTGGCACTGGGACACTAGTGTTTATCCATGATGTGACACAGGACAGAAGCAGCCGAATGAATTCTGAGGTGTTCAGAGACATACTCGCGGCTCCGGCCGCAAGCTTTTTCAGTTGCTGAATTGCGCGACGGCGTACGATTTCGGATCGCGAATACGAATGCGCGAGCGAGCTTCCGATTTTGCTTGATGAATCAGCCTCATTGTGTTAAAAAACGGCTTTAGTTCTCACATTTTTTGCAATCTTTTTGTTCAAGCTGAAAGTCTGCAGTTCAACTGCATCTGAGTTGTATTATTTAAAATTAATTGTGGTAATCTACAGAACCAGAATTAGAAAAAAGTTGTCTCTGTTCAAATATTTTTGGACCTAACTGTATATAGGAGATCACAACATCAAAATTTAGCCTCCCCTCCTGTCTTGGATAGCAAACTGTTGCATGCACAGTTAAGACCTACATTTATATTTTGTCTTCCACAGGCTTTGTAATTTACACACCTCTGCCGCATCTGTCAGGTAACACACCAAATCCCTTAGCAATGGCATGATTGGCACTTCCTGGCCATGCGGTGTCATAGAGATGTGTAAATCACAAGCTTGGCTGAACAAAACTCCTCTGGTAGGTAAAACTCTGAACATGTATAGTCCATAAATCCAAATCTCTAAAACAAAGAGCACCATGCATAATACATTACTCAGAAATCATCTAAGCCAAACACTAATTATACAGTCTGGGCAAGAAAGACATTTTAAAGACCACCCAAAAAACCAGAGCTACAAGACCAGCATCATGAAATATTGCAAATGTTTTATTCATGTATTTATGTAGCACAGACATACCACAGTGCTGTACAGAGTCTAACTCTCCCTCAGAAGAGCTTACAATCTAATGTCTATACTATAGTCACATGCCATTAACAGTCTAAGGCTGAAGCCATAAATGCTGGATGGCTGTCACCTGTAACGATCGTTAGTTGTCGGTGATCATAGGAGCGATGTACAAGGAGGTGTCCCGCTGCATCCTCCCCATAGGATATAGCTGTGGTGGTTTACCACATGGTTCAATGTACAAGGACTACTGTACAGATGTCAATTTTTCACCCAACACATTCCCAACTGTTTACCTTGACTGACCACATTCTGTGTCTGTATATGGCTAAAGTGTGAAGCTTTCTCATGAGCTCCAAACATTCTGAAATGTGAATGTAATGTTCGTATTACATGTTTGCAGCAATGAGCTGCCGAATGCATCAAAATTGACTTACTGACCTGGATCTTTTCTACAAAGCGATCGTGTCCTATGGTCTTCGTGGCTCACTTGCTCGCTCTTGCAAAAGAGAGATTCAGCAACATTCCTGGTTAGTTAGGGAGAGGTTACAGCTATCAGATGATAGATTTGATATGCAGATAGAGGTTTTGGGTGTTTAAAGACCTAGGAAAACTTTTTAGACGAGTAGAATACTTTTGGCAGCCTCTGTATGATTGACTAATCTAGTCAGTACCATCTCATTAAAAGGGAGGAGGAGAGAGAGGAGACCCTTCCTTGAGTCACCTAGCAATATATCATCCACTCCTTTTACATTCATATTGTGAGCCTTTAAAAAGTGTCTGTTCTGCTCATCATCATCATTTGATTATTATCGCTGACTCATTTTAGGGGTTGAGTATTTCCTCTTTATATAAGGTAAAGATTATTGAAATAAATGACATGTCTAAATCCTAATTATATACATGTCAGTGTGTCTTAACATAGATTTGTGTGTGTACACTGACCTCTGCATGCACTTTGGTGCTATTTATCATCAAAGTTCTGATAAAAAAAATTAATTATGTATTCTATTGATTTTACTATTGGGTTTATTCTATACTTTAGCTAATGAATGACTGGTCTCTTATTAGAGTAGATTGAGGGGATGCTGCTACTGCCATTGTCTGTTCTATATATTCTTGGAATTTGTGTTTGTAATGGTGGCTGTTATAATCAAGCCTTGGTGGATGGAGTCAGTTGGGATAATAGTAAGAATTATGTCTCCATTAGTTGTAGTAAATTTGGATGTAATGTCATGTTGATTCTACAATGCTGATGTAATGTAACAAGAACAATAAATCTTTTTGGAGCCCACTTGGCATCTGTTCTGAATTTCAGCTTAAATGGTACTCATTTGGGGCTAGTAGTCAGACCTTCTGATTGTGCCATTGGGTCTCCACACGTGTGCTTTGCTTTATCTCCTAATCTTTTTCTTTGTAACGTTTATTCTAAATCAGCGGTCGCCAACCAGTGGTCCGCGGCTCTGGCCGGTGAGCCCCCCCCAGTGGGGTCAGGAGAAGGACCCCGCAGGGGGAGCGCACCAGCCAGAGCCACAGACCATGCCCCCTGTACGGATCGCAGGCTCAGGGCGGTGGGCAGGTTGTTTCTTTGGACACTACTGCCCACTCCCCCATTGCAGGCTCACATGCGCCGTCCAGAGCCTGTAGATTCGGAAACGTTTGGGGGCCTGATTTATCGGGGCGGGTTCTGGCATCATGACGTCACTCTGGGGGAGGTGACTTCCCCTTTAGGTGACACACGGCTCCCCGCACATGCACGGTCCGGAGACAACCAAAAGGTTGGCTACCACTGTTCTAAATAAACCCTCTAAATTATCTCACTGTGGACAGGGGTATTGTTTTTCCTTATCAGTTGGTGAAAATGTTTGCGGGCCTGCCTGAGGATTAGCTGCTTCCCTCTCCTGGAGGAGTAGGATGGACTATTGTAGCCGCAGGTGAGATTTGCTTACCAGTCTTTCCTTTCCTCTTGTTCTGGGGGATCTTGCAGGTTCTGCTCTTCTACCGGTCTTTGTTTTTTTTATTTTAGGCGTGCATTTCAGACAGGTATGGGTAATGTATTAGCCAAGTGTGGGTTGTAGAAGAAAAATGTGTCTTCCGTTAGAAGTGAACATGAGAAGGCTAACCCCCCACCTTCTGCTTCAGCTGCTGTATGTTTAGCTGTGCTTCCCCTCCATTTTTGAAGGGAGATGGAGCAAAAGGAGTTAATCATACAAAAGCTGAGGGAGTGTGTAAAAGTGTGTAAACTGTATGCTGTGTTCCTGCAGTGGACACTGACAATGAATCTGAGGATGGGAGCCGCCTCCAAGATGCTACTGCAGTTTACAACCAGTACTGTATAGCTCATGAAAGAATTGAGAGAGTGCCCCATACGTTCCGGCTCGGTTTGAAATCTTAAAGTAAAACTAAGGAGCTGAGGAAAACAGAGGAGGCGACTGCACAATCTTCTACTAAAGTAGCTTACCAGTAAATCAGTTCCCCCTCCAAAAAAAAAAAAAAAAAAACATAATTACAGCCCATGCTAGGGTGTCAAAAATAGAAGGAGGGGAACAATTGTCACACAATTCAGTCAATAAGTACCATGGACAGCAAGTGAGTTGAGAACAATTATGAAAGAGACTCCATCACCATGTCAAAACCCTTATGGTTTTGCACAACACCTGAAATTTGTCTTTACCTGTCATAACCCTAATTGGAAAAACATGGTGATAGTACTAAAAATCATTGGGCCACCATCTTTGTAATTATGCAAGGTCCTAAAGAAATCCTTGTATATTAAACCCCAGAAAATCATGATAGTTCAGAGTTCTGGGACGAATGGGCTTTACAGAACGAAGAAACCGTTTAAATTTCAGGGCTGTTTCAGTTGTGGTAGCCCAAGGGCACATTGTCTGGTCCTCAAAGTGTAAGGACAACAGGAGGAGCAGAAAGAACGTCCTACTGGACAATCAGACTGACTTTTAGTGCCCCCTGTGTCCATATTTCCCTGCTCCACAGAAGGGAAGGGAGAGTTGTATTTGGACATTTTTGTAAATGAATTGCTTTTTCCTTGCGTGGTGGATAGGGGCAGCACGAACTGTATTACAAAGTAATTTTGCTTCCAACCTACCCAGAACGGATGTTAAAGAATTGGTCTGGGTAGCAAAACTACTCTTTTATTAGAGACCAAAATCCTGCCTGTTCAATTTGGCCCTTTAAGCACACAGGCAGCATTCCTTTTGAGTGATACGGTCCCCTGAAATCTGCTGGGAAGAGATCCCCTCTGCAAATAAATTATCACATAGTTTCATAGGAATGCATCCTAAGCTTCCCCAACATGCAGAGGAATTCCAGGTTTCCCCCCATTAGGCTGTCCCCTTATTTTTTATGGCAATTAAAAATTCTAGTGAACTTCTTTCACAACTTTATAATTTACCAACTGGACTTGGACTGTGGTCCACAGATGCCATTGATGTAGGGCTTCTTAAAAAGACGTCACATATGTAAGGAAGGTGTTACAGTATCTACTTCTAGGCATCAATATTTGGGGAGTGAGCCCCTATGGACTCCTAAAGGGGAGAGGGCAGTACAGCTCCTAAAGGAGGCTATGACCTGCCCACTAGTTTTGGCTCATCCAAACTACAACAAGCCTTTCTCACTGTATTGTCATGCATCAAGGGGACATACCTTGGCTATATTGACCCAGAAACATGGAGATAAATAAAGCCCTTTGGCTACTACAGTGCACACTTGGATCCGGTTGCGTTAGCCCTGCCCCCTTGCCTCCGGGCTGTGGCGGCTACTGCAATGATGGTGGAAAAAGTGGCCTAAATTGTGCTGGGTAATCAGTTGATGGATTTTGGTACCTCATTCAGTAAATACAGTGTTATCAAACGCCAATACTAAACATTTGTCTGCTGCCAGGCTAACTAAGTATGAGCTTGCTTGCCCTTTTTGGCTCCTCCCAATTTTGGGTTTCTCAGATGCAACATTCTAAGCCCTGCTACTTTGTTGCCTAAAGCTGACCCTGTCCCATTAGAAGGGTACACCCTGGAAAAGGAGGATACTCAAGATTGTCTCCAGATCACTGAGATATTTTTCATACCTTTCCTTCACCTTTTGATGAACCCATAGCTGATGCCAAATGGACCTTTTTTGTAGACGGGTCAAGGATCCATGATGTTTAAAGTGCCCCTCACACAGCCTTTGCAACTGTAGATGGCCAGGCTGTGTCGAAGGCAGACCATATTCCCAGTTGGCATTCAGCTCAGGTTGCTGAATTGATGGCACTCACAGAAGCTTGTAAGTTGGCAGAGGGAAAGGTAGTGAAGCATTTATACAGACTCAAGGTATGCATTTAGATTAGCCCAGAATTTGGCTATCTCTGGGAGCAGAGAGGTTATTTGACCTCTACGTGGAAGGAGATTTTTAACACTCTTTTTGTAAAAAAAAGTTATTGGAGGTCATTTTATTGCCAAGATAACTGGTGATAAAAAATAGTATCTTTCAGAAGAAAGGTTTTAGTGAATACAACATGTGTTCTGGAGAAGTCTTCCATCCATAAACAAAAAGTATTTATTCAAGGCACACAAAAATACAATATGGTGAGCAAGGTCACAAAGTAAATAAAAAGAAAGTATAAAAGGTTATATGGCCTGAAAGTATATATGGCCTGATTGATGATATGGATCAGTTCATGAGAGAATACAATGGTCCAATCCCTCCCCACACCCTCAAGAGTAGCTCCTTTTATACAAAAGTTTAACATTGACATACATTGGATATAGATGACATCATGCTTACTTACGATCATACATACTAAAAAAGGTAATGGTAAATATAACTTTACTACTTGTTGTTGAAAACATAAGGAGTGGAAAGAGATTACACAGCTGTTTCTCATTGACCTCTGTTCCACTTAGAAACTAGAGTCCTAGGTTCTCATGCACAAATATGGAAGCCTCAAATCCTTACATAGATAAGGTTAAAAATAAGTATACAGCTCTCCACATACCCTTCCATGACCTTGCACACACATACTCTTAACTATATTTTTAATGCAAAATATATGATTATTTCTAACATACCCCCCTTTTATTATGAAAAGAAATGCCTTCTTTATCATAATTATCCTAATCTATCTCATACATAAGTCAATCACATTCGTATCACATTTGCTCACAGATCATGGAAAGCTAGTTAATTAGTCTGTGCAGTTACTTTTGCAAGATTTAGAAGTATGCATGCGTTTTCTTATAAATAATTCTCTTAATGTTTCTTCTTCTTTCCTTATTTCAACTTTAAACCATAAAATCTTTAATTCTTTACAATACTAAACCATAAAATCTTTTAATCTTTACAATAAGAAATATTTGAATAACTATGCAAACAATAATAATAATAAGTAAAATTGAATGAATCCTTATTGGTCTCCCTTTACTTTCTATTGCACAGATTTGATCCATCTTTCTATTCTTATCCTGATTTTCCCTGGTGACATACATATACACCATTCAGACCATATTCCATATTGCATTGGTAAGTCAATTTACCTATACTCATTAATTTTACCCCCCGCCCCCCCAAATACCATATTACCCCTTCCACTTATACTCAAATTAGATTTTATGTACTCTCTACACAGACCAATAAATCTTAATTTCTGTCTCAATTAGTTGGAGATAATTAACCAAACATACCCTGGATGATTTGATCGAACACATTCTCGAGACCTGCAAGTCTAAATATGTAACATTAAACTTTTTATGGCTCTCTTCATAACCCCCAAAATGTACTACATACTACACTTTGAGAACGAAAATCTTAAACTTAGATATATGCAATTATATTAACATTATCTCCAACCGATATTTCATTTACTAGCACTCAGCCAGAGTTTTATTTAGAAAGTATCGTCAGTATCATGGGTCATCCCTGGAATACCAGTATTCGTATATGGTAATGTACCCCTAAAGAAACCTAACTGCGTTGGGACGTATACGGAAATAGGGTTTACAAAAACTATTCCTGCTATTATTATTATTAATATTATTAAACAGGATTTATATAGCGCATATCTGTATAGCATTTGGTATCCCAGTTCTGTGATTATTACCAGAACTGGGGATATACAGAATTTGTATGTTCTAAATAATTGTGTATGGATCTGAAATATGTCAATACATAAATAACCTTAATTGACTCTGAGCCTCCAACCTTTCTTTTTTTCTCACACAATTTGTATATCTTGGCACTTTCAAAGAGGATGGCTCACACTCATAGCCCCCTGGGATAGAGGAAGATCTTAATATCGGTGTTTTGCATTTCTAAACAATTACTTGATACTTGTGACCTTTCTTTAGCATCCAATAATGCTAAAGACGCATCCAGTAAATGTACTACAGAAGGTCCAACAACCAAAGCTGTTTTTAATACCAACTTTTCCATAACCAAATTTAAATTAAATTTACTGGCAATTAAACCTAAAATCTCTTCGCTCCTCTAATGACCTACTAATGACTCACTTCCTCACTCATAACCTCCTCACATGCACGACTGCAAGACTTTTCTAGAGCCGCGCCGACTCTCTGGAATAATCTTCCTCATCCTTTTTGGCTTGCTACTACTTTCTTAAAACCCTCACTAATTTTCCCGTACCTACCATATGGCTAACAATATCTCCTGTCCATTCAGATGTATCATTTCCTTTTCAGTTAAATTACATTCCCAAGTACCACTCTTATTATTATGCACATAGGAACCCTGCAATTTGCTAAACATCATTTTGGATTCTGTGTGAGCTTGTAAATCAATGTTACTATTGTGCAGGAAAAATAATTATATGCAACACCTAATTCTTGTACCCATACAAAAATGTCCAATAATATCTTTAGAAGTGTCAATCTCATTGTTTCGAAATTCATTATTATAATGTCTTTTCTTGAGGAAATGATCTTCTTCTTTAGAAGTTAACTCAACCTTGTCCTTTACGTTATTTGATTCAGGATTTTGAAGAAACAATAAAGTAGTTATTGATAATGATATCGCAAACACAATAAGACTTTTCCTAAAAACTGGTCTTGTTATATCTTTTCCATTAAAACGACTTCTTTCGATGTTGTCATCATCACTTAGGTTGTACATTGAAGTTATTCCTGTAAAAGAAATGCAGTATCATTATTTTGGTACATACAATTTACATTGATCCACATGTACCCACATGTATTTCCTGTTGCCTTCGTAAATTTTTAACTGAATCAAGTGGTCTTTTTACTTATCATCACTTGTCCTTAAACATCAAGTATTTCAAAAGAACCATCCCAATTACTTTGCCACAGGCCACTTTTCCAGAATGTTTTAACCATTACCATTGCTCCTTTAAACAAATTTTAAAGAATGGCATGGTATCATCTTTTGCATATGCGAAGCTGCATGTGGCAAAATTGTGTTCAGGTTTTGGAAACACTAGGGGCATCTTTCTTCCTGTTATTAATTCAAATGCACTGTATTGAGTAGCAGAAAAAGTAGTGTTTCTAATACTCATCAGGATGAAAGAAACTGTATCCACCCATGTATTGCCTTTGTCCAACAACATTTTAGCAATTCTGTTTTTTATTGTTCTGTTCATTTCTTCAACTATACCAGCTGACTGTGGATGATATGGAACATGAAATTGTTGATGAATACCCAAGATGGAACACATGGCCTGCATAACTTTTGCTGTAAAATGAGGTCCTCGATCACATGTCAATTCTGAAGGAAACCCCAAAGCAAATACTACGCAACACTAGGAGGAGGCAGACGTGTCCCCAGGACCTGCGGGGACCACCAGGATGCCGGGGGACAGCGACGGATCAAGGTAAGTGAGCTTTTTTTCTGCTTTTAGGTACCCCGAGTCTGACTCAGGAATACAGATTTTTGCATGTAAAATCGACCCCGAGTCAGACTCGGGAATACTGCTGGGGGGGTTAAGACCAGCCTGGGTATAGCAATAGGGAGGGTGGGGGAAAAATAAAGCAATCTGGGTATAGTGTTCATTTTGATTGCAGCTATTCTCCCAAACCAGGAGGGGGGGCTAGAACGCCATCTATTCAGATCTCTAGCTATTGCACGAAACAGGAATTAGTGGAGTACATATTTGCCTCTTTTGCTAAAAGATCTGCTTTAGCATTCCCGATTCTCAATTCATCATCATCCTTGCGATGGCTTGGCGCTTTAACGATAGCATAGTCACAAGGATTTTCAGAAACAAAATCAAATAAGGATTCCAATGTGTCTTTCTGTGTCAACACTTTATTTGAAGAATCACCAAAACCCTGTCTTTTCCAAATTGGCAAATAATCTGTAAGTGATCTAACTACTGTACATATGAACTGTCACTATAAAATATCAAAGGTTTCCTGTTTTCCTCTTTATCAATAGTTAGAACTGCCTTTACAGCTTCTAACTCTGCTCTTTGTGCTAAACAATGTCCTGGTAATTTATGTTTTATTCCATAATCTCTTTCAGGGTACCAGTTGGCATATCCCGTTCATATTGCACATCTGAAAAAAAGCATGAACCAACAACAAACACAGGTTCATCAGTCTTTTCTGCTTCTCTTCTAAAAAGAGAAGGATATGTTTCTTTAAATGTAGTTGTACAGTCATGTGTTTGTTCTTCATACTGCATTAATTGTGGAAGAACATATTTAGCCTTGTGATCTACCTGAATTTGTTCAGGTGATAAAGCCAATAACCAATGTGAAAATCTCTGGTTGGATACTCCAGGAATATTCTTCTCAAGAAGAAGCTTGAGAGTAGAATAAGGATTGTTAGGAAAACAATATTGTTTTATACAATATCCAACAATGTGCTCCGTTGCTTTAACAGCATAGTATACTCCAACCAAATGCCTGACACAAGTTTCAAAGCCTATTTCAACTGTCAGAAGTCTGGAGAAGTAACCAAATATCCTACAATTTCCTCCCTGCAATTGCAGCAACATGGCTGCTATTGCTGTCTCTGATGTGTGTACTTGGAAAGGAGCAGGAGCAGATTGTAAATCTTTTTTAAGTGTCTCAAAAGCTTGCTGCTGTTTCTCTTCCCAAGGTCCAAAAAAGTAATTATTTTTTAAAAGATCATAAAGTAGTCTGGCTTTTTCCTGCAAAACCTTCCACAAATTCTCTGGAAAAATTGACTAATCACAGAAACTGTCTCAAAGTTTTGTGGGATGTTGGAACTAGGAGATTTGAGATAGTTTTGATTCTTTCTTGTATTTGTTGTCTCACACCAGGTTTGATCAACACACCAAGAAACGTAACCTCCTTCTACATTTGCTGAACCTTTTGAGTATTCATTTTCAAGCCTGCCTCATTTAGCAATGAAAACAACAACAGGTGCTCTTCTTCTGTTTCAGTGCTGAGCAAAAGGTCATCAACATACTGTAAAAGACACTCTGGTCTAGAGAATTTTTGCTAAATTTTGGCTAATGCGTGATGAAAAACACTTGCACTAATGTGTAAACCTTGTGGAAGCCTAGTAAACACATATTGCATATTCTGAAAAGTAAATGCCAACCTATATTGACAACTCTTTGTAAACAGAGAACACTTGAGCCTTTGCATTTATTTGTGGCATTAAGTCAGGAGTCTCAGAGACAATGAGCCTGATTTATTAAAGTTCTCCAAGGCTGGAAAGAATACACTTTCATCAGTGAAGCTGAATAATCCAGCATACCTGAAATGGATTTCCTAAAAGTCATTAGCTAATTGTTAGCAAATCTTTTTAATCCTGGACGAGATCCATTTCAGGTTTGCTGCATCACCCAGCTTCACTGATAAAAGTATATTCTCCCTAGCCTTGGAGAGCTTTATTAAATCAGGGCTATTGGGTGCCACATTTGGAATATATCTGTTTAACATTCTTATATCAAAAAGCAATCAGTATGAATTATCTGTTTTTTTAATTGTCAAAATTAGCAATGAGGTAACAGAATTTGCTTTTCTAATTACTCCTTGTTCAAGAAACTCTTGAATGATTACTGAGAGTGGATCAATTGATTCAGGAGGCAGTGCCCCTGATTCATCAATAAAATCCGCACTCGCTGGAAGCACGAAAGTACGCGCGGCCAGCGATCGCGGTTTACCGCGGTCCGGACTCGAGTGTGCTCATACACTCGCCTCCTCACTGCCAGCCGGATTCCTGCCTTCATAATAATGAGCAATAGGGAGCGCGAATCTGCCAATTAACACTTGCGCAGTCTGTCAAAATTGGCTGTTTGTTTTTTTTTTGCACTTGGACATGTCATTATCATTTATTGATATGATCCTTTAGATTTGTACACCAGTAAACAGATATTCTATTAATTAAAAAAAAAAGTTGGGAGAGATTTAATGTTAAAAGTATTTTCTATATGTGTGTGTGTATAAGCCGAGGTTTCGCCCGCGGAAAGTCGCATGATTTACCCGCAGGCGGTTCCTTTGATCAGGCATTGTAAGCGTTTATATAGGCATCTATGTAGAGGAGCTGAACTCTTGCCCAACAGGAAAGAAGTCATTTTAGAATATGGTTTTTTCTTAGCGCATATAAATGTTTTAAACATTTGAACAGCACAAACATTTTTTTAGGGCTAAGGGTAATATGTGTGCCATTAGAAAGAATGCTTTTTTAGGGGAACAGTGACTTTTAATGCAAGCTCGCCAGTGTCAAACTGCCGGGGATGCGCGGCTCCACCAGTGAGATCATTTCTGTTACTTCCGAGCAAATACGCCAGCGCCTGAAATTTAGTTGATGAATTGATGGAAGGCTTCCGATTTTGTATCGCGAATGCGCAAGCGAGCCTCCGATTTTGCTTGGTTAATCAGGGCCTATGTGTCTATGTCAGTATCCAAATATCCAGGAACTTCAAAAGAAATATCAGAAATCAAAGTAGCATTCGAATTACCTTTTTCATTAAAACCCACAGTTGTACATACTGGTGCATTTGATTTATATGGCAACTTACAACTTGTTAAACTCAATTGTGCTCCAGTGTCAATCAAAATATTTGTGTCTTGCCTTATTTTTCAAGGTGTCATTTTGAATTGACTACTCCTTTATCTGTCTTATCAATGGAGCATAAGGTGACTCTGAAAAATTCTCAGGAGCAGATAGGACGCAAGGAACTAATCCATTTTCTTTGCTCAAATTCTTTAAATATCTCTTAAATATTTCTTACATTGATATTTGAAATGTCCAGTTTTTTCACAATAAAGCAAACAGTAGGTTTTGAATGAACAAAAGCTTTTGACTTCCCTCTGTCATGTTTTAACTCTTGCCTTGCTGTAGGATGGGACATTGGTGTTTGCTTTTGAACTGACCATTCCTTCCCTGGTCTTTGCCTTTAAAAGCAGACACTCTCAAATTACTCAATTTCAAAAGACTTGCCTTGTGCTATCTTCTAACTTTATCAATGAAAGCAGAGGCCTCTAAAGACACTTTTTCTAATGCTATAGTTAGGCTAGTGGAATCAAGATATTTCAACTTTTTCACACATGATTTTATTATAGCAGGGCACTCTTGTTCATCAGCTACAGACATGGCCATACAATAAGCTTGTTCAAATTGTAACATAAAGGCAAAAGGGTCATCAATAATTGTACCCTTTAATTATTCTAGCATATCTACTCTAGGAACTTCTTCCCCTGTAGTGAAATGAAGCAATTGTCCCAACCTACCTGTTGCAGTGCTATGTATTAAATCTCCATTTTCTGCAGTAACAGGTGTGATTTCTAAGTATCTAGAAAAACTTGTTGGGATCCAAGATTCAAATAATACATTTTTCTGGTCATCATTTAAATTAAATCTATCTGCATTGGAATAAAATATATCTGCATTATAAAATGCATCTGCATTTCAGTTGTAAGGCGGGATTTCCTCAAGTAATTTTATTATCTGATCATGTATTTTAATATATATAAAAATATAAATGTATATTTAATAACTTTGCCTCCTCATCCAGTAATTGTTGTTTTGCAGCATCTATTGGGTCATCTATTTCATCCTCAAAAACTTGAAAAGGTGGCTGATGTTTTGACTTAGACTTTTGTTGTGACTTTTCTGATGTACTACTACGTTCGCCTTTTCTTGTGTTAGTGCATGTCTGTGTGTAGTTTGGATAGCTGCTGTGTGCGTGTTTCCAACTGATCCTCAAGGTCATCTATATCATTCATTAAGATTTCACATCTAGTACACTATTCATTTGTAGTGTCATTTGACTGTGAATCATGTGTGTGTATTTTTTGTGTTGTGTGCTATTTATGCAAACCCTACGTGTAGGCAAAGATTTATCATCAATCACTAATGTATTGAAAATCTTAATTATCCTCATAATGTTACTTAATTTATTTTTCATTTTGTTCATAGTCAAAAACCTTCTTATCAATTCTGGTATTTTCTTATGAACACTGCTCCCATAAACTAGACCAAAAAGCTGCATCTGACATACTACTATCAGAAACATCAAGTCAAATTTACTATTTTCAGCATAAGAATAAATAAGATCCATGTTACTCACTCTTATGTAGAAAACTTTTCTTTTTCACCCACGTGCTTCTTCCCTATAGTCAGCTGTGTAGGATTCACTGCAGCTGTTTGGACGTCACATGGCTGTCCTTCTTTCTGGGTCCTAGATTCCAGCAGACTTTTCTGAGCCTTGTTTATTTTAGCTGTAACAGCTGATAAAGTCAATATTATCCCCTCTCAAACAAGGTTCAATAAAAATCAATCTGGGAGGTTTGCCAGTATCTTTCAGAAGAAAGGTTGTTGTAAATAAAACATATGTGTGCTGGAGAGGTGTGCTTCCATCTATAAATAAAAAGTATTTATTCAAGGCACACAAAAATACAATATAGTGAGCAAGTTTACAAAGTAAATAAAAAGAAAGCATATGAGGAATTGACCTGATTGATGATACAGATCTGTTCATGAGAGAATACGTTGATCGAATCTCTCCCCACACCCTCTTTCTCAATGACATCTGTTCCATTGGAGTCCTAGGTTCCCATGTACAAATTCAGAAGCCTCAAATCATAGTTCTCCCCTGAGGGTTTCAGCCGAGTGAGGCTGCTCTGTGCTCAGCTGTCATCCGTTCAGAGGATTGCTGCCGATGAAAGGTGAGTACACAGTTCAGCCTTCATGTGAATGAGACACAGGCAGCCTTGTAATTTTCAGGGTGTACAGGGGACCCTCATAGATACTAGTTACTACAATTTCAGCCCCCCAGCTTTTTCAAGATATAGGGTCACAAATGTAAACAGTCATAAAATTAAACATTGGGGTTGCTGTTTCTGAGGAAAGTGCAACTAGGAGTTCTAAATTGAAAATGCAAATTGGGGACCCCGGAGCCACTAACATAGCAAGGAGCATTGGGGTGGGGCCCCTAAATATATACCTACTTGTCAAACTACTGTCTGCTTCTCTTCTTTGTACACCAATTTCTCTGAGATGGGGTACAAAACTGAAAATATAGGTGCAAGTGCTGGGCGCATTCTCCCCTTACAATCTCATTACTACAGCATCATTAGAACATAAAACACTCTGCCCATCAATATATGCCTCCCTGCCCTGTTACACATTCCTGTCCACTTATCTAACATTCTGAACTTCAATTGGAGAATGGGGAGATGTAAGAAACCAAAAATATAAGTACAAATGGGGAACATCTGTGACTAACATCCCCTAAAACTTCATCACTATGGCATCATTAGAAAATGAACTCTGCCCACTAAATGTTATTGAGGTTGAGGTATTGGAAGGTTACAGTCGTGCCTAACTTGTTACACCACATTCATTATACTTTTACACTACTACAAAGGATTACACTCTTAAAACTTAGAACACTAGGAAGTTGGGTCACAGTACATGGCATAGGACAGTTGTGGCAAAATACATAGAATGGAAAAATTGGATATACTAACGGGGCAGGCATTACAAAGTTGTAACAAATAATTGGAAGAAGGTAGAACACTGAAACAATAAGAGGTTCCTGGATACCCATGGCATAAACAACTGGGAGCATTAAATTTGCCGTGTTTTGCCACACACCCTTTTTGACCCGGCTACAGCTTCCCACCACCCAGGTGAAAAAAATTTCTGGGGAGAACACTGAAATCCTTACATAGATAATGTTAAAAATAAGTATACAGCTCTCCACTGGTGTCCAGATATGGAAGCACATTGATGGCTGACGTGTTGCTCCCAAATCCTTGTTCCTCTATTTGGCTGCAATGTCACATGAAGTAACCCATGTATCAAAAGGAGGTATGATTGATCTGATTCAGCGTCATTGGTTTGCCCCAGGTTTTACCTCCTTTGCAACTACCAATTGCCAGTCATGTCTGACGTGTCTAAAATTTAATGCAGGAAAGCCAGTCAAGGCCCCCCAAGAGCACCTGCCCAAGGCCTTGTACCCTTTCCATAGGTTGATTTCATACAGTTACCTAATTGTGAATTGTATGAGTATGTGTTGGTTTGTGTGGATGTATTTACTGGGTGGGTATAGATGTGGCCAGTAAAAAGGCAACAGCTCAGGCTACTGCCAGGAAATTATTGTCAGACATTTTCTGCAGATATAGTTTATGTAAGTGGCCTATTTCAGTACAAAAAAATATATTTTCAGTTCACTTCTGCAGTTATATGTGGTGAAAGCGTTTAGTGACATATTTCAGTACAAAAATATATTCTCAGTTCACTTCTGCAATTATATGTGGTGAAAGCGTTTAGTGAC
>NC_092870.1:9924997-9965376 GCF_032062135.1 Pyxicephalus adspersus | reverse complement strand
GTCTATGATCTACCAGAACCCCCAGATCCTTTTCCATTTCTGACTCCCCAAATGTATTCCCCCTAGACAGTATGAAGCATGCATGTTGTTACCCCCAAGTGCATAATTTTACATTTATCTATAATAAATGTCATTTGCCACTTGGCTGCCCAATCACACAGTACATCCAGGTCTGCTTGTAGATTATAGACATCCTGTATGGACTTAATTCCATTACATAGTTTGCACATCTGCAAACACAGAAATGGTACTTTTAATCCCAAACTCTATATCATTTATAAAGATGTTAAACAGTAAAGGTCCCAACACTGAACCCTGGGGTACACCACTAATAATCTTGGACCATCCAGAGTATGAATCATTAATTACAACTCTCTGGATGCGATCTTTAAGCCAGTACTCTATCCATTTACAGATTGACATTTCTAAACCTATTGACCCGAATTGCATATTAACCATCTGTGGGGTACAGTGTCAAATGCTTTAGCAAAGTCCAAGTACACTATATCAACTGCTACTCCACTGTCTACCTGTTTACATATGTCCTCATAAAAAGAGAGTAAATTTGCTTGACTACTTTGGTCTTTCTTGAAGCCATGCTATCACTTTTATTATTGTTTTCTATTATTGTTTTTCCTTATCCGTTCACAGCAGAAGCATCTTAGCTTTGCAGCTTTCCCCTGCAGGGAATCAGCAACTCGTTTTCCCCTGTACTTTTTCCCAGCAGAGACTGAACAAATCTATTCCATGCAGTATCTCTGCTCCCCTTCTCCCCTTCCCAACGGCCTTACAGTGTAAACACATTAGAAGTAGAAGCTTAAGCCACTGGTAAGAGGAGAAAGCAGAGTGAGCTGCTAAGGAGGGAACGATGTGAATGACTACCATGCTTGTGTGTAAACTTTGAGGATGCATTCCTCCACATCACCTGCAGCTACAGGACTCCATATTTTTTTTCTGGGACCCCATTGCAGAGGCTTTAATATTTGGCCCTTTATGAGCAAACTCCTATTTTGGCTGGAGGTTTCTGGTCCGGCCATTCTGCATTATTTGGACTGTAGTAGTTGTCTCTGTAGACCTGGAGAAGACCCCTCCAATACCAGAAGCCTAGGGGCAAAGTCAATATTTCTATGCAGCATTCCATAGCACAGGTGAGGTGAGTGTACAGAGCATACTTCCTTCCCCAGACACCGCAGGGATCAGCTTTGTGGAGCTCTCATTTAACACATTCCCATCACTTGTTTCAGAAGAGACGCCATTACCTTGTGATTAGCAAAAGTAAAGAGAAGTCTTTTATGTTGTGCAGAATAATGTTCGCTGCATTGGGAGCCAAATAACTCTTTTCTTGTATTTTTATCCCTCTTTCTATCCATTATATTGGAAACATCTTTGATGTGTTCTGCCCTCTCAGAGGCATGCACACAATTCTTTGATCACATTTCTTCTCGTCCAGATTCTGCTTCATCACAGTTGCTAAGAGCAAAACCTCTCTGTGACTTATTTCTGTCTCTTTGCAGATCCAAGCGTAGCCAGAAAAAAGAAGAAAGGTGAGTAAAACAACATGTTTTTTCATTTTATAATTTATTTTAAACATTTAGACTGAGTTTTGTTTGGTAAAAGTAGCCGTGTGTGGGGGAAACTAATGCCAAAACGCCATACTCTGTAAAAAGCATGATCCATCACTGCCTATTACGCCCCTTGAAGAGACTCTGTAGCAGATCTGTGATCAGTTATCCTATTCCACAATTGTGTAATATCAGATTTACCCCTCTTGCTGATGTGGTTCCTCCTGCTGACCCCATGTCACTGATGTGTCCTGCAATGACTAGGGGGTAGGCAGGAGGAACCAGCAGGGGACCTGCTACTAAAGCTGAAGTTTATTCTGCTTATATCTTTTTCTACACTGGTTTCACCTTTTTTTTCTCCCATCAACATGCTGTACATTGTACATTGTGCATTGTGAGAAGCTCCCAGAGTGCAGTGAAATCAGAGTGCGCAATGTCAGTCCAGGAGGGGAGTCTACAACTGTGCAAGACTGGAGGGGAGGCCCAGAGGGCAGATTATTTGAAGGAGAACTGAAGGGAAGGTCTGAATCAGCTAGAGGAGTTAAGAGAAGCTTTACTACAGTGAGAAGTTTTGGCAAGCAGGCCGATGCGTAGATATTTACAATGCTGCTTTCTTCACAGGGCATTTTTTTTAACCCCCTGTCAAGGTTGCAGTAAACCTGTTGGGTGAATCCTGTAAATTTGCAGCAGAAATAAGAAAGAAGTTGTAAGACTTTGAAGTTGTAAGTTTGAAAAAAAGTTGTAAGAAGTTGTAAAACCTTCTAACAATTAATTTTAGGATGATAAATGATATCCTGAAAGTTGGGATAGTTTAATAGGAAATCATCAATCCCATAAGGCTTCAGATTTCAGTAATCTGCAAGTAAAACATTATTGCGCATTCTTAAAGCGGAACTAAACTAAAAATAAAAAAATCTCACTTACCTTTAATCCCGCAGATCCCTTGATGGAGCTGGTCCTTCCCACCATCCCGTCCTGTGTCGTCCTGGAATTCTTCTTCATCACGGCGCTTCTTCCTGGCCGGGCGCCGCCATCTTCTATCTTCTCTTCCGTCTTCTTCTTTGGTCTTCTTTTTCTGTCACCCGATCTCACACTGCGCAGGTGTGAGATCGAGTGACATAGCCGCTTAGCCCTTGGTGGAAAAATGCCCCTTCTGCGCATGCCTGAGATTGAGGCATGCACAGAAGTAGCAACCAGAGCCTCCCAGGATGCATGATGTCTGCTCTGATTAAGTCTTGATCGCCGCAGCATTCAAGACTTACAGGGGTAGTGCTGCACCCTTTTTAAAAAAAAAATCAGCATTTTTACTCTATATAGAAGGGTTGTCTTACCCTTCTATGTAAAAAAAAGTTTGAGTTTAGGTACTCTTTAAGGATTGAGATTTCCATTTCAAATTTCAACAATTTCCATTTTGCCTTTTTTTTTTTTCTTTTTGGCATGACTGTATATCTCCAAATGTATGGGGACCCCACTCCAAATGAGTTCAGGTGTCACCAATAAATAGGTCCTGGTAACACTCCATCCTACAAAGACATTGTAGACATTTGTGCTCTTCCAGCCTTGTGGTCACAGTTTGGTGAAAACCCTTTCTGTTCCCCCATAACTGTGCCTCTGTGTACAAATCCAGCTCCATAAAGATATGGTGTCACCAGTTTGGTGTGGAAGAACTGGAATGTTCTGTACAGAGCACTGACCTCAACACAAATGTAGGTGGATGCCATCCAAATCACACCATAACATCTGTTGTATGGCTTAAATATGAGGTCATTCTTCACAATGATGGAGTTCATAGATATTGCAGACAATTGTGCTCTTCCAGCCTTGTGGTTACAACTTGGTGAAGGCTCTGTTCTGTTCCCCCATGACTGTACCCGAGTGTAGCCAGCTCCATAAAGACATTTTCCCTGTTGGGCTGTTCTGGTCTAGAGGCTTGTTTGGGTCTAAGTATAGCTTAGCTCATGATGCTGCAGGTGCCCACAGTATGGATCTGCAGCTCTATTTAATGATAATAATGCTGATGCCTACTAGCAGATAATGAGACACGTCTATCATTGGTTACTAATCAGACGGGGTAATTCTATCTGTTTTTGTTTGTATTCTCTTTAGCTTACTTATAATTAACTTAACTATAATGTAATGTCATCTCACGGATCAATTTCCAGGTATAACAATATCAGTCTTTTAAAAATGTTTTCAGGACCTTGATCAGCTCCATTTATAACGTCATAGACAAATCACAAGGGTAGTGTGGGAGCTCCTTGTTCATTGTGAATAAAGATTCAGGCTGCAAATATCTGCTGTATACTTATTAGACTTGATTTTTATTCATGTTTTATTGTCAAATAATTTGTAGGATCTGTAGGGTTCATAAGGTCCAACGAGCGTGTCCTGATACCATAACTGACCAGAGAGAAGGACCAGGATAACTTCCAGTGCTGCATTCTTTGGGGTTTAGAGTAAACACTTGCGACCAATCTTTTTCAAACACAGGATAAATGTATCTTTTTTTTTTTTTTTCTTTTTTTTTTTAGGAAAGAAGGTTGGACCACCTGGACCTGCTGGACCTTCTGGACCTGCTGGACCAGCTGGACCTCCCGGGCCTCCTGGAATACCAGGCATCCCTGGAATACCAGGATCAAATGCAATAGGCCCTCCTGGACCCCCTGGGCCACCGGGACCCCAAGGGCCTCCAGGAAATCAAGGACCCACAGGTATACAACGTTAAACACTTTTTACCATTAAAGGTCCTTTTACCTTCTAATATAATCTGAAAGTCTGCTGACTATTTTTTTCCCTCCGTTTCCATTTTCCATAGGTTCAACAGAAAAGACCTTCTCTAAAGAGACACAGGTAAGTCCTTTACTTAAATACTTGCTGAACCTATTTTTGTTTAGTGGTCTTCTTAACTGATTGTATCTGCTCCCCTTATGGGTTATACAAGCATGCAGAGACAAAGGGGACCGCACCTCCTAAAATTTTATACACATATAAATTTCCACCCTTTTCAAGCTGCACTGTTGTCACCAAAATTAGCCATAGCTCTGTTCAAAAGTAGATGAATTATATTTGCCTCTGTGGAGCTCTGATCTGTGCTCTGCAACCTCCATAAGACCTTTCAGCTTTGGACACTTCTGGAAGTGTCAGCTGCCTCTGTCCCCCTCCACATGTTGTGGTTCCTCCCTCTGACACCTATGTCACTTCTGTGTCCTGTACTGATGTGGTGATCAGGGGATGGGGAGCCAGACATCCAACACTCCTGGAAGAGTCAAAAGCTGAAGAGATTTATGAAAGTTGTATTGTTTTACCAAGGCAATGATGAGAGACAAAGACCTCATATTCTGTTATTTTTGTGGTGACACCACTGTTGCTTTAAGTCAGCCTTGGCTGTGCGCATCCACGGACACTGATTCCGGTAATATTCTAGTCGGCTCTGCGCTTCTCTGGATTCAGGACACGTCAACAAAGCAATCAAACTAGCGGCACCGATCCGCTCGATAGGGATATTGTGCATGAAGCAGCAGGACCGCAACACCCAAATTTAGCCTGCACACCCCGCAGTACCAAGATGGCGCTGGCCAGAGGGGAGCTTCAGCCAGGTGAGTCAGCTTAGAGGGGATGGAGGGGTCTCTGAAGGCACTGCATAGGGATGGGATGGGGGAGGATTGCTTACTCTCTCTCACACTTTACCTAAAAACATCCACTCAGCACTTGCTGGGGTTAGTCTCCCACTTCTTAGCTGTTGAAGCCAGCTCACAGACAAGCCCCCCCGCACTTGGTCGGGCTGGCCCTATGTGGAACAATGCCACTGATCTTGTGCTGTTCTCCCAGTTTGACTCTCTTCTACAAGCTGAACTGGCTAAAACTAGTGCATCTATAGCTTCTGAACTGTGAAAGGACCTGCTGAACCTAGGAGCCAGGCTCAATCATATTGATCAAAAGATGGGCAATACCATCTCCAGGGTTAACCATAATTCTGACCAGATCACCAACGTGAACGTCCAGATTGACAAACTGAAACTCAAAATCGACAGATCCTGCAACTTCTGCATTAGAGACCTGCCTGAATCAGTCCATAATCTCCCTGAGGTAACTAAGAAGTTAATGTGCTCTCTAGAGCCATTGCAGATTCTGCTCTGGAACCAGATTGGACCTCAAATGCACCCACAAAAGATTTCCCCCCAGGTTTTGCACAGAGCCCAGAGTACCTTGATTCTTCTAGGGGACTTGAATTTAGCCCTTTACTAAATTCTAGATAAATCAGGGCTCCCAAACTATAAACATCCCCCATACAGGAGCAACCAGCACCATGATTTCGTGGATGTCTGGAGAGAGCTTAATACCTCGGCTAGGGACCGCTCACACTATTTTGCTGCACACCAACAATACTCCAGAATAGACCACGTGTTTATGACCACGCACACCAGAACATTAGTCTCAGGTCATTATGTCCTCACCTTGGTCTGACCATGACCCAGTTGTGGTTACGCTGACTGGCCTGGGAGGAAGGCCACCTGGCTATTGCTGATCCTTAAACAGGAGCCTCCTCAACAAATTGGTATGCATAGAAACTAAATCCTTTTTAGATAAATTCTTCCTCTGCAATGACACTATTGATACCTCCTACACCACCAATTGGGATGCTTTAAAAGTCACCATCAGAGGTGAATACAGTAAGCTTGCCTCTAGACTAAAAAAAGTCCAATCACTTGACAACCAAAAAAGAAGCAATGGGAACAGAAACCAATCTCTGTTTGACCACTAGAGTGGAAAAATTGATCCAATGGGTGGGACATTTTTCACATGGGTCGATAAACCGGGCTAACTCCTTGTTATTAGGCTAAACCAATGTGCTACCAAAGATTTAAACCTATGCAGGTAGATGTATTCAAAACCTGGAACCAATTCTACAAGAATTTGGTGAATTCTAAAGCAAGCTCTTTAAAGAAGACTCTCAGTGGCCCAGGCCCTGATGGGTTCTCTGATGCATGTAAGAAGTTCAGGCTGATGCTGGCTCTGCACTTGGTTAATTATTTTAAAGCCCTTCGTGAAGGTGAAAATTTACAGCGTGACGCAAGTCTAGCATTGTACTCAAACTGGGCAAAGATCATACCTCTGAAGCTAATTATCACCAGACTTCACTTTTCAAATGTAATCTCAAAATCTATCTATTTATTGACTTCTTTTCAGTGGTCACCACCAATTGGGATGGGGGACCTCAAAGATGTGCTATGATGCTGTCTATTGACCTTCAAAAAACCTTTGACGGCTTGTCCTAAGGCTATCTATTCTATATGCTAAAATGCATGAATTTTGGGGACACCTTCCTAAAGTTGCTAGCCACACTCTATGCCACGCCTGAAGCCTGTGTTTCCCTTGGGGGGTTTCCTCTCAAATTTCCGATCATAAGGGGCACCAGACAGGGTTGTCCTCTATCGCCCCTACTGTTTGCCCTGGCGTTCGAACCGTTAGCGATTACCATACACAGCAACCCCAACATCAAGGGCATATCATATAGAGAAGCAGATAAAAAATGTGGGTTATTTGCAGGCGACATCCTGATGTATCTTACCTCTTCACTGGTATCACTTCCTAACCTATTTCAGGCCTTTGACCAGTTTGCAGCCCTGTCAGGCTTACAGGTCAACCACTTGATCACCTAGTTAATGGTAATGAATATTAACCTTGACCAGGCCTTTGACTGGTTTTTGACCTTGAGTGTCATACGGATTCCTTGCCTTACTTGAATTGAAAAATACCAAATTCCATTGGGCCGTATCGCACAAATTATGGGCCCCTATTAAAACAAATTTTCTCTGACTTGGCCAGGTAGTCTTCCTCGTCCCCGCCTTGGCTGGGTAGGGTGGCAGCAGTCAAAATGAATGTTCTGCCCAGAGTACTCTACCTTTTCAAAACACTCCCAATCCCTATCGCACACAGGTCCCTAGACCTACTGCAAACAACAAGGAATTTATTTTGGGTCACAAGTGCAGCTCAGTCAACTGCACCACAATGCCTAACCCCCAGGCTAAGGGAGACCTTGGAGTCCCTCACTTTAGATTTTACTATAGCGCAACCTCATTCCAGGGCTAAAGTCACCTCTTTGATGTTGATCCCTTTCCGACTGGGGCCCAAGATTAGGTTCCCTTCCTTGCAATACTCTCTATTATTGTGGAAAAGATTGAAACACCGCCTAGGGATATGCTCAACACATTCACTTGCTCCGCTTTGGGGTAACCCAGTTTAACTGGTGGCTAAATAAAGGCTTTCTTAGAGTGGGGGACCTAATATTTGGTAGGTCCATTCTAAGTTTAGAGCACATAATACAATCATAAGAATTACCCCTATACCAAGACCTCACTTAAAAGCTAATTCAAGTCATTAGCTGATTCCATTGGCCAGATATCCAATTTAAACTCAATATCCAAGGTTTTCCTCAATGTGGGTCTGGTGAGCTAACTTAAAAGTTGAATAATTAAATAATTAAAGTTTTGCTTCGATGGTACTTGGTCCCCACCAAGATTGCTCTGTGCCTCCCAGACTCCTTCAACCTCTGCTTCCAGCGGGCAGCATGGAGCTGGGTTAAGATTTTCCAATTGATTTCAAAGGTGCTACTTACTTCCCTCCTGTCCAATCGAGAATGGGCTCTCATAGGTAAAATTGACATCTATCAAACTATACTAAAAAGCTATGTAATTATAAGTTGTTAGCAGCCAGAATTACACTGGCTGAAGCCTGGAAATTCCCTTAACACATCTATGGCCTTGCTGTCTCCCAAATTGCATTGGATAATGGTGAATGACAAACTTCCTTGTACCATCAAGGACACTCTCCATGCTTTGGAACTTACCTGGAACCCATAGATGGACTACTGCTTTTCTACTCAAGGCCCTTCCTGACGTTGACCCCCCCCCCCCTCTTGCTTCTATGTTTGTTCGTCATTATTTAGTGGTACTTTGCTCCATGCTAATATAAAGCGACTGACATGTGCTTTCCCCAAACAGAAAGTGAACCTGAGCTGACCTACAACGTTTCTCGGGTATGATCAGTCCTGAAATGGAAGGACCTGTTTGGTTCCTAAATTTGTGTGAATCCTTGTGAAGCTCTGCTTAGTGTAGGACTTATATGGGAGGTAATTCTTCCCTCATGTCGGTGGGGCTTACCGATTGATGGGTTTAGATGAAGGAATGATGAACCTTTTTAGGGGGTTTTTAGAATATTATTAAGGCATGATTGAAAACCACCTTAATTTTTTCATTTCTGACTGGAAAAGAAGCAATGGTCTTATGTAGAATTGGTGGCAAGTCAGTGTCAAGATTTCACTCTGCTATTCATTCCATGCCGACTGTTCGTTTGGTTTTGGTCCATTTTCCATCTGTTTTTCATCAGCATCTTATGGACTTCGACTTCTACATTTTTCTTTCATGTAGGTGAATTAAAAGTAAACTTTTTGTGGAATGCTGTAAAGTGTTAGTTTAGTCGTAAACAGGGCTGGAATGTCACCTATAGGCACACATTGCTTGGCATCCGAAGCTTTGTCTCTCTGCCAGGTTCACCCCTTCTACACAAAGCATTTCTTTTATTAAAAAGCTCATCTGAATAGGTCATACAAACACTACAATCAAACGACTGCTGACAAACTGAGTAACAATGTGTGAAGCTTTCTTGAACCATGTTGTTGGTTTTAAGGGCCCATTCACACATATGCATTGGAGCACTGCACCATGCATGTAATCATACTCTGTGGTGCCAATCCTTTGGAATGTCCGCTAAGCACACCTGAGTCAGCATGCAGTAGATTTCTAAACATAGAAGTGTGACATTCAAAAAAAGATCAAGTGGTCCATTGAGACTGCCCCCTTTTTTGTATAGAAATTAGATCTTTGTTCCGAACATGATTACATTTATTGTTGGCTGATTTATTCCCTCTGCTAGAAATCTGTTACCAACATAACCTACTCTTTTTAGTTTAATCTATCCTCGACTGGTTGTTGGCCAAGTCCCTGTCTTTTTCATCTTAGCCTTTTGGAACCTTATTGACAGCAGACTCGATGCCCACGATGTAAATCCTATGTAAATTTCTATGTAAATCCAACCCTAGACAAGGGGTTAACAAACTGCTGACCCCCCCAGGTCTCTGGAGATATGTACTTGTATCATGTGAATATTGTCCTCATTAATAAACTTTGCTCCTTGTTAAGGCGATTTCCTATTGAACCCGGATCAATATTTCCCTCTTTCTAATAGCTTCTGTTTACAGCGCTGGAAGGGTGTAACACACGCAACTTAATGTGTGATTAGATCACTCTCAAAACTTTATTGTTTGCACACAGTTTATATAACAGTTCAAAGGCATGATCAGTGCATGATCACATGACTACAGACAATTAGCAGACATACCAGATGTTCTTGTGGTTCTCCTAGAACAAGATATTTTTGTCAAAGTAACAGATATATGGCCGTAGGGAGGAAAGGAAGAGTTTCAAGGCAAAAAGGGGGGAAGCGGACGCTAGTTTACTGATAAGAAGAGTACAACTAGTTTCAATATAATTCAATCATCTACAAAACATAACAAAAGTACAAAAATAATTAACTACAAGAATCAGCAAAATTCCTCAGCTGCTTACATTCCCTCTTTTTATCCTTCAAAAAAGGATAACTACTTGACCTCATACCTCTGTTCCTTTACATACAAATAGACAGCTTCAGGTTCTTGGGCATACATAACTTGAGGGAGCTAAGTGATTTTTGATATGAATATTGACAATAATATAGGAGTACATGGTACACAGCAGCATGCAAGGATACATATACCAATGACAATAAAGATAAAAGCTATAAATTGCTTAATCCATAATCCAATGTTGGGAAATAGATTCCATAACCAGTCAAACAACCCTAAACCCCTATTTTGTTTAATATCCTGAGCAAGATCCCTAAGAGTGCTAATCGCATTGTGGACAGATTCTGAATGATCCGTCATGTTAAAACAACACATTCCTGCAAAATGTTCAGAACCAATATTATGTTTAACCTCCTTGCCGTTAAGCCCGACCTTCGTACGGGCAAAAAAAAATGGCTACGATGGTTAACCCCGAGTTTTTTCCAATCCTTACTTACCTGGTCCCGCTGTGCTCATCCAGCGGTGTGTTCGTGTTCCAGCGTCGTCCTCCGTCGATCGTCGTCCGTCGATCTCCCTCTCCAGCGTCGGGTGCCAGCGGGACCAGTAAGAAGCCGGCCGGCATCTTGTGTTCCGCCGGCCGGCATCTTGTGTTCCGCCGGCTCCAATCCAATACAAAATAATATAAAATTAATACAAAGTACATAACTGGTAAATTCAAACGCCCATTTTGTATTGGATTGAATACAAACTCCAGTATCCAATCCAATACAAAAAAATAAAAAAAATAATAAATAAAAGTAAATACATTTTTTATATTCATATTATCTACTAGAACCCCTGTTCCGACATATTTCTGTAAGTTACAGGTCTACAAATTAAAAAAAAAATTCATGAAAAACAGTGGATCACTTTTGGTACAGAAATCTAGACCTCTATACAATCTATTGCTACTATACAAGCCAGGTGTGTGAGGTCAGTGTATGTAGCTACTGAGAGTCCTGGGACACCTACGATTGAAGCAGCTAAGGCCACAACTTATGTTTTTGATAGTAGATGTAGGTCAGCTGAACATGTGTCACTTAGGGCTAGGGAGGAACGTTTTATAGGCATGGGTGATAGTTGTTTCTTCTGACCCATGGCTAGGGCCATTCTTGAGGAAGTACAGGGCCCTACGGAGAGGTTAGCAGGGATATAATTATAAGTCGTGTTTCCACAGGACCACAACCAGCCTGTGGGTAATTTTACATGTTGATAACGGCTAGGGGACAGTTGAGTGGAATTACAGAGCATAGGGTTATGAACACCTGTGCAATCCTTTTCAATTCGGTTACATAAGCGAAAAGAATGAGATGTAGAATTTTGAAAGTTTGTGACTTTCTGTAATGCTAATATCCTACAGTGGGATATTTCAGAGGGGTTACAAGTCATACGGTAACATACATCTCCCTGGGTAATATTTATAGTATGTGTAAAAATCATACATTTTTCCGGGGAATCATAGGTTTTACAGTTGTTGCAAAAGTTGTACGGGTTATGGAGTAAACGTATATCACTTTCAGTAACATCAGTGTCATTGTAGATATTGCTAAAGACTCTAAGCAGTATGCTGACTGGAGTGGAGACAGCAATCAAACAAGACGTTAACATATCTTGAGTACTATGCATATCAGATAAGCAAAAACTAAACTACTATATATTTCTTTGGCAAGACGTTCTCATATGTTACCACGTAAGTCAGTCCAATCACTATACTCAAATCCTCGCCGGTGCATAGACAGGGTAGAGTCATTCTTTAGGCTATGGCTTGAATGGAGGCAAATGAAGGGCAAATCTTGAGGGTGAATAGAATATGATCATCAGGGCTGAATATGATCATCAGGGCTCCAAAACTTCAGACAAGCATCTGGGCTGGTACTTGTGGATCAAGAAGCATCATCCTGGCGCTGGATGGGCGGTGCCTTTTTCACTCTTGAAGCGTGTATCCAGGTGGTTCCTTCACTGGTCAGCATGGCTGTTCTAGTGATGGCTTGCACGGTGACCGGAGGATTTGTGCTTGTGCAGAGCTTTGACCAACACTACGTCTACGGGCTTGAATGGGTGCATCGAGTGATCTGTAGGGAGAGGAAAAGAGAGAGAGATATCTCCGTAGTTGCTGTTCAATTTTTCAATTAACTTAGCTACATATTGATCCTGAATTTGTTGTAAGTCCCCCGGTAGTAAGATAAGGGTCCTGTGAAGTGGCGAAGGACTATAATTGTGTTAGAAGTGTGTTGGTTTCAGTAGAAGCTGGGATGGCGAGCAGAAGCGTATCAGGGGGGCTAGTGGTGGGTGTGGTAGACTGAGCAGCGGCTTTGACATGAAAATCTGCTAGTCTGTTACCCCTGGCATCGAAGGAATTGGAAGAAGTGTGTGCTTGACATTTGACAATGGCTATTTGATTGGGGAGGTGAATGGCTTGTAAAAGTTTTGAAATTAATAACGAGTGCTGAATGGGTTTTCCATCAGCTGTGGTAAAACCTCTTCGCTGCCAAATTGCTCCAAAATCATGTACAACTCCAAAAGCATAGCGGGAGTCAGTGAATATGTTTACAGCTTTTCCTTCCATAATTTCACAGGCTCTGTTGAGTGCTATCAATTCTGCGACTTGGGAAGAGTTAACAGAGAGTGGGGTGGCTTCAAGGACTGTGTCAGGGAGCTGTACCACGGCATATCCAGCTAAATAAGTTTTGTTAGAGGGTCAGGAACAAGACCCATCTTCAAAAACATTTTCTGCTAGAGGAATGGGTGTTGTGGATAAGTCTGAACGTGGTGTTGATGTGGTATGTATTTCAGTGATACATGAGTGTGACTCTAGCACTTCATCCTCTGGCCCTTTAAGACCTAAGAGGGCATTGAGCACAGCGACAGGACCGCTGGTAGCAGGAGCATATTTTATACTAAATCCTGCAGCGGATGTTAGGATAACTTCATAACCGGACAGCCTTTGTGCTGTTAGGTGTTCAGTGGGTAAATTCTTAAGCAAATGTAGTACAGCATGGGATGTTTAAAGTATCCTCTCGTGACCCAAAGTTAGACGTGAGACACTTTCTACAGCCATTGGACACGCTGCCAGCACACGCAGACAGACTGGCATGCCATGCACAGTAACAGGCAGTGTCTCAGAGACATATGCCACAGGCCTCAATTTACCTCCATGCATCTGAGCAAGCACAGCAGCCATGGTTTTACAGTTCTCTCTTGCAAACAATACAAATGGTACATTGAAATTTGGCATTCCCAATGCAGGGGCAGAAGTCAGGGATTCTTTTAACACCACATATGCTTTAGTCATTTCATCAGACCATCGAATGTTGTTAGGGGCACTGGAGGTGGTACTGATCATGCCAAGAAAGCTGAGCAGCTGTTTCTTTGTCTGGGGGGAAGGCAGACTGGTAATGGCATGTACACGGCTGGGGGCTAGCAGCCGGGATCCTGGGGTTAAAAGCATTCCCAGGAATGTGACCTGTTGCAGACAGAACTGAATTTTTTTCTGCTACACCTTCTGTCCTTCCTTTCCCAAAAAACACAACAATGAAACAGTATCCTTCTGACATGCCTCCTGCGACGGGCTACACAACAATAAATCATCAACATATTGTAGTAAAGTGGAACCATGCTCCGGCTGCCAGTTGGTAAGGACCTGCTGGAGTGCAATTGAGAAAACTGCGGGTGAGTCAACAAAACCCTGGGGCAAGCGGCACCAGGTGTACTGCTGTCCCATTAAAATGAAAGCCATAAGGGGCTGAGTCTCGGGCGATAATGGTATGGAGAAAAATGCATTGGCCAAATCAATAACACTGTAAAATTGGGTCTCGGGCGGTACTGCTGTAAGGATGGTAGTAAGATCTGAAATGACTGGTGTCAGGGGTGTAACCAGCTCATTGATGGCTCTCTAGGTATTACCTTGAATGAGTGATGTGTAATGTATTCTCCATGTACTGTACATATGGGAATATGAGGTGTGCGTCTTGTAGGGGTGATGACTCCGTTTATTCCCACAGAGGGCCCACCAGATGTAGATGGACCTGACCAGGTTCGGAGGACGGAACAAGTCGCTCCTGTGTCTACTAAGAAGTCTGTCAGGAACTGTCCTACTTTTAATGTGATTGTTGGGTTTTCATCAGCCTGGTCAGGGATTTGTAACATAGTGGTGGTGGAGTCTTCCTGTGGGCATCTCTATGCTTGATGTGGTTTTCCTCCCCATTGTATGGGGTACTTTGGGCCAGTGTGGTTGTAATTGTGAGCTGAATGTGGCTGCATTGGCGTGCTATGTGTTTGCTGCTGTATTGACGGCTGTTGGTGTGTAGGGCAGTCCCTGGCCCAATGACCTTCCTGTCCACAGGCAAAACATGCTTGATTCCTTTTAACATTTCCATATCCTCTATTGTCATTCCTGTCCTGTCTACCTCCTCTGCCTCTACCTTTTCCTCCAGGTTTCCCTGAATAATGGAGTCCCTGCACATGAGGTTTTGACGGTTTAGGTAGCTCAAAGCACCCTGCCGCGTCTTTAGTTAACAATTGTCCCATGCGGGGGACAAATATATCCTGCGGGGGTAATATGCTCCAATTATCAATAATCATTTTGGCAGTTTTAGCATGTTCAGGGATTAATCCATTAATCAGTGACTGTGTAAAAACAACATTCAAATCTCCTCCTAATCCTAGCCCTGCCTCTTCCTTCCACACTTACCTAAACCTTCAGGCATAATCACTTACTGTTTCTCCTGCTTTCTGTTTGCATGCTAATGCTGTGGCCATTGATTTTCTATCTCCATGTATCCTAACAAATTCATTATGCACTTGATCCCACATAATTTGATATTGTTGCTCAGTAATGAGGTGATAATACTTCACAGTGGTCTCATCTGGAGATGGTATTTTAGGGCTGGTATTTTTCCAAAATCTACACCTCCGTCATCTAAATTTGCGTATCCTGTTACTCCTTCAATGATAAGTCTTACAGTACAATGTCTTGTACTGTAAGTTGCTGGCCTTGTACAATTCTTTTTAAATAATTAATAGTAGCTGCAGGAGTTTTACGGGGATTTGGGGCATTTTTAATAATGTCATTGAGGTCCTGTGTCCTCATTGGTTTAATAATTATTTGATCTCCCAAGGTAATAAAAGGCATTGTTACTGAGTTCACCTTGGATCGGGTATTGTGGGCTGGGCATGTCTGTGCCTGTGTTTTTGGGGTTAAGTACACAACAGCAGATGATGTGTAGCCGCTGCTGCTGGGTGATGTAGGACTAGTGGGTGGTGGTAATAATATCTGTGACTGCTTGGTCTTTGTTTTGGTAAGAAGAGGAAGGGCTGAGGGGGAATCCTGTGTAACGGTTTGTAGCTGCATGGACTGTATTAGACAGATACCGTGCTCGTAATCCTCATCCTCCTGTGTTCTCCTTTGTGTTTGTGCTGTTAGTTGTGGATATAAGGGTGTATACGGGTGTGGAATAGAGGATGTGATTTGGGCAATAGTTTTCTCTTTACGGGGATTGTAATCTTTCCAATACATTTTCAAAGTATACCAGACTTCTCCGCAAGCCTTCATGTATTGCCGGTCCCACTCGTGAACTCATGGATCTAATGTATATCCCAACATTCCTAAGATACAACTAATATAGAATTTAGGGAATGATCCTTCCAGTGGGAAGGGGTCAGGTCATTGTAAGTTGTCAGTGCCATTTAACAGTTATTGTTAGTTCAGTTAGTTCAGCAGGTAGCTGCAGTGCTCGCGGACGTCCTGTTCCCAGGACGGCTTACCAAAACGCAGCTTAGGTCACGTTACTGCTTGCCCCATGCAACCACAGCAGTGAGGATTGACCCAACCTCACCTTGGCAGCCAGATTAGTACACAAACTTATCTTATATACAATATTGCTTACACTTCTATATTATGCAACAAAATTCTTATACTCTATACATTAAACAGAAGCCATCAGTGTGCACAAATTCAATAAAAGATTTCCCAAATCTTCCTAACTAAGGACCCAGTCCTTCTATGAGGGAGTCTACACTGCCACAGTGCTTAGGTTCGTAAGATATCTACAGGGACCCAGGGGAGGGCAGAGGTAGAAAAGAAAAATTCTACCTACCCGATCCTGGTCTTTTTAAGGTAGGTAGATATCCTACTTCTGACGCCAAACTGTTAAGGCGATTTCCTATTGATCCCGGATCAATATTTCCCTCTTTCTAATAGCTTCTGTTTACAGCGCTGGAAGGGTGTAACACACGCAACTCAATGTGTGGTTAGATCACTCTTAAAACTTTATTGTTTGCACACAGTTTATATAACAGTCCAAAGGCATGATCAGTGCATGATCACATGACTACAAACAATTAGCAGACATGACAAATGTCCTTGTGGTTCTCCTAGAACAAGATATTTTTGTCAAAGTAACAGATATATGGCCGTAGGGAGGAAAGGAAGAGTTTCAAGGCAAAAAGGGGGGAAGCAGACGCTAGTTTACTGATAAGAAGAGTACAACTAGTTTCAACATATTTTAATCATCTACAAAACATAACAAAAGTACAAAAATAATTAACTACAAGAATCAGCAAAATTCCTCAGCTCCTTACACTCCTACCTAGATTTTTTACCTGTATACGTGAATTCTCAGGAGATGACAAACTTTCCTGCCCTCATCCCATACATCTGCTCATTAACTGTTTCTTTTTCAGCCTGCTGTGGTCCATCTGCAGGGCCAAGGCTCAGCCATACAAGTGAAGAATGGTAAGAGATGAATGGCGATTGTTTTACTTCCAAATGTTCCATGGTTTTACATATAAAATCCCCTGAAAAAAATTGGTGTGTCCATGTGTGGCCGTGTGTGACCCAGTGCAGGCCTTTCCTTGTCTCCTAATGACCTGTATTGCTGTTGCCAGGTAGTACCATAAATGTCATTTACCAATGGGTGAGCACTCTTTCTGTGTTTAACTATTACGGGGTTCCCAGCTTTCTGAGGGCTACAGAACACTTCCTTCTATGTTATAAATGTAAGAGGATGTCCTGTCCCAGTGTGACAACACTGCTTCCCCATGGATATTAGTACACAATGTTGTCACCAGGATACAAAGTGTATCGCTGGCAGGATCACTAGGTGAATATAAAGGAAAAGCATGAAAGTAGAATCCTATACAGCCAGCTCATCCAAGCTGCACCATATTAGATTTTTGTCTTGGCTTTAGATTTGCTTCAATTCAATGCTCTAATTTGTATGAAAGGAATGATAGACCCTTCATCTCAATATCCTTCAGACAGTGTGGGAATACTTGAAGAATTAAGAGAAAATAAGAGTCAAAGTCTGCAGTGGGACTGAGCCAAGTTCACCAACCAGCTTGGAAAAACCTACCAGTAGTCATCAGAATAAATCAGAGGGGAAAGGGGGGTGCTTATACATATATGTTCTATATTTATTTCTTGCTCAACAATTAGTTCCCCCTAGAAGATATAAACAAGTACTGCTTCCATCAGAGGCTAGACTCCCATCCCCCTGCTAGCCTAATACAAATCAAACACACAGGACTAGGGTACCAGCCAACCGTGATACATCCATACACCTTAAAACAGCAAGGAGAAGCCTAGGTGTGTTTCGTGTTATGGCGATTATTCTTCAAGCTGGTGCTGCAGTGTCAAACATGCCAAGGCTTCCTTGCTACTGTAAGGTGCTCATTATAACAAAAGTCTCCTGGTACTCTACCCTAGCGTGTGGACTCCTTTTGTGTATTAGTTTCCTCTACAGGAATATGTGTTGATTCTAACCTGAATGTCACACTTTGCATTCTGAAGTTAAATGTGATCAAAGAATCCTTTAGATTAATGTTTGTCAGGCCATTGGCTGTATAATTTTTTGTTTTTTTTTTCTATGCAATGTAATAGTGTATTAATGATCTGCTGATCTTGGTAACATGTAATGAGTGACTACATTCTCTCACACTGAGATCTTACAGGTGGAATCCTTCATGACTGGTCATGGACAGCCATCAACCACAAGGTGTTCAAGTTGCACACTCGCAGCGGAGAACTGGAAGTGCTAGTGGATGGTACCTACCTCATCTATAGTCAGGTAGAAGTGAGTATGGTCTTGGGCCCAACTCGAACTATAATGTTGTATTAACCTCCCTAGCGGTTCATTTCTTTCCGGTTTTATATGTCTAAAAGCGGTACATTGTTTTTCATGAAAATTTATTTTACAGTATAATATAATAGTATGAGTATAATAAAGTTTGAAACACAAAATCATTTAACAACAATAAATTGAATAAATTAAAAAATCTATATATTTAAAAAAAAAATACATATTATACTCATAGTATTATACATACTGTAAAATAAATGTTCTTGAAAACAATGTACTGCTTTTACACATAAAAATCCTATGTATTGCATTCAATACAGTTATTTTGCATTGAATGCAATACAAATAAATATTGAATTTACGGCCGGGGCGTACACACCGGGGAACTCCCCCGGTGACTCATCGGATGCAGAAGCAGGAAGAAAAAAGACGGAGATTGCGACGCTGGATGGCGCGGGACCCCGGCGGATCAGGTAAGCCCTGTATTTACTAACCTTCCCTAGGTGTTCCAACCCCGAGTGTGACTCGGGGTTACCACTTGTAGCAACTTTTTTCTACCCCGAGTCACTCTCGGGGTTACGGCTAGGGAGGTTAAAAAATGTTTTGAAGTGATGTGTTGCTGTAAACCATATATAGAACAAAAGGCGTTGTACCCCTTAACCATCACATCTATAGGATTAATTCTTGGACATCTCATTCCCAAACCATGGTCATTAATATGGAGTTGCCCCTTTTTACTATAGAACATCCTTCCCTCTTTCCAAAAGATTTTGAGGTATTATCACTCAGGTTGGGAGTGCACATTTGTCTAACATGATGTATGATATTATGAGCCAGAATTTTTATAGAGCTGACATATTACGCAGCACTTTACAAAGTTCATACTCCTGTCACTAACTGTCCCTCAAACGGGCTCACAATCTAATGTCAATTTTTTTGGGAGGACGACAATTACCTAACTGCGTGTTAGGTTAGGTTTTGGAATATGGGAGGAAACCAGAGTACCCTGAGGAAACCCACACAGACAGGGAAAACCTGCAAACTCCATGCAGATAGTGTCCTGGCTAAGATACAACCATGCTGCACATATATGATATTATAATTTATTTAAGATTGCAGGGCATGTGCTTGATTTTTTTCCTATAGTTTTGGAATGGGATGTCCATGAAGTTCATGATGGTTGGCTGTGTACAATCTTTAAACCCACATAGTGTATGGAATAAGACAGGAAAAGACAAAAGTACCGAAATGTGTTTTATAGGCAAAAAGTGTAGCTATGGTGCTTTTAGATCAAACCACATGTATATTCAGGGTTGAGAATTTTACCATTTGATGTCAGTTATCCTATTTTAGAACACAAAATACTTACAAAAGTTCAGTTGAAGCCGATATTAATAACCACTAGAGAATAAAACCAAAAAGGCAAAGTTTTTTTTCCCAGTCTCTTGTGGGACATTGAAACACTTCAGGCTATACTGGCTTTACAGAAGGATTGGACACTGCCAAAGAAAAAATAGGCCAGCCCAGGGATACCCAGGGGCATCTTAGTAAATGTTGTGACATCTTTACAGGGAAAGGTTAGAGCTGAGATGGTCTCATCAATGTACCTTGCTGTGCGTTATGGGTGGCTTGGCTGTTCTTCAACCTTGTTTTTAGAGGTTTTCTTTAGTCTTACTGAATTAGTGCAATTCCCTTGTTTTGAGGTCATTGGAATGTTTATGGTGTTCTTTTTGATGCCAACCTAAGATCTTTAAGCCTTTAGGTGGCTTGTGATGGAAAAGAGGCTTTTAAGGCCCACCTCTCAGGCTGCTTTTGGACAACCTGAAGAACTGAGGCATGCTGGTAGTAGCAGTAGGGTCATCCTGGTATACAGTATTTTTTAAGTGGTAGAGTAACACAAAGGTGCATAACGTCCTGTTCACCATAATTGCTTGCAAACAAAATGATTTTACAAAAACCCCTTTTAAGCCAAAGACTAGAGCAGAGAGTGTAATAAAAATACATACAGGCTGACAATAAAAAATCCGGCAACACACACTCTCATAGCACCAGCGGACATCTGGCACAGTTCCAGGGAGCAGACAGCAGGGACGTCTCTGCATGTATTTAGTGTAGCAAGCAGACCTAACAGCTGTTTCTGCAGAACAGCGCCATCAAAACATCAGTGGCCAAATAGTGTACTGCAGTCCCTGTATTGAAAATGCGATCCGAAATTCATGCCAGAAAACTGAAGGGACCAGATTATCGATGGCTGGATTTTCGATTGTCAACCTGTAATTTAAAACTTTTTAAGTGGTTAAAGAGACCCTGCTATCTTGTCCTTTTAGGGCCTGATGAAAACCCCCAACCTACTCAACTTTATATCTATATGTTACAGCAGTTTTAAAAAACCCAGTATTAGGACATAGAGGGCATGTTTAGTTCTTTTAGGGGGTCTCCAAACAGACCATGAGATAGTAGATCCTAATTATTTAAAGGTTTAATGTTGCAACAATGAAAATCAAACGCTTGTGCAAAAAAAAAGCATAGAAATTTTGATTAAAAAAAGAGTCCGACCCCTAAGGAAAGGCTTATGCCGCCATCAAGCAGAAAGGTCCAATAACGTATACTCGAAAATCTAAATAAGTATAATAGTCCATAAACATTTATTGGAGTAATAATGTCCTGTGGTTGACCTTTGACACCGAAAAGATGCCCGCCTTTATCTGTTTCAGCAGTAGGTTGTCATTTATTTGGTCCTTCAGCTGTGGTTTAACACAAGTTCCTCTTATCTATCACGTTATCTGTTTCAAACAGTGATTTTTATCTCAGGAGCAATGATTTTGCCCTCTTCACCACACAACAGTGCTCGGGCCTGGCATCCTAACTTTAAGCCTGGGCCATGGTAAAGGAAACAAAACTAAGACTGGATTTTTACCTGCAAGTAGTTTTTTTATGTATGTGCCATTCCTTCATGATTGAATTATCAATTCTTTCATTCTAAAATGATAAAATATAGATTAATCCGACTGAGAGTTTCCTTTCCTAGGTTTACTATATCAACTTTCCAGATTTTGCCAGTTATGAGGTCGTGGTGGATGAGAAGCCTTTCCTGCAGTGCACACGGAGTATAGAGCCGGGCAAAACCAACTTCAATACTTGTTACACAGCCGGAGTTTGCCTTTTAAAAGCCAAACAAAAGATTGCAGTAAAGATGGTTCATGCGGACATCTCCATTAATATGAGCAGACATACGACATTCTTTGGGGCGATACGATTGGGCGAAGCCCCTGGCTTATAAACTCCTATGTAGAGTGCTAAATTTTAAAGTCCATACAGTGTTACTAGCCCATTGGATCAAACAGACATCATCCTGCTTTTCCCACGTAAAATCGTGAAAAGATGGAAGAATGCCATTATTGGGGTTGCTGTAGTGGACATGCAGACTGCTCAGCAGGTGTACATAGGACTGTCCTACCAGTGTTCTGAAAGCAGTTGGTCCTTATGTTCCACTAACCAGCAGCCTCAAAGCTGCTGTACAAATATTTTTGAGCAGCTAAAAAAGGAATTTTTCTTCCTATACCGTATCTTAAAGTGAAGAATAATATATAGGCCACAGAAATACATTTATACAAAATGTTACGGAGTGTAACAGGACCAGCAACTGCTATCCATACAGCTCCATTGCATCAAATAGGTCAGAAGGCTCCCTCAGGAAGTAGTTTTAGCAAGTACTATATATTGCTTTAAGAAAAAGCTGGATGCTTTTCTAAATGCACAGAATATAACTGATATCTTTACTTTAAAGCTTTAATACCCAGAGACTGTTGATCCAGGGAACATCCGATTGCCTCATAGAATCGGGAAGGATTTTTTTTCCCCTGTTGGAGCAAATTGAACCAAGGTTTTTTTTTTTAGCCTTTCTCTGGATCAACTTTATCCATAGGGTTTTTATCTGGGATATGTTTATTTCCCCAGGTTGAACTTGATGAAATTTTGTCTTTTTCAACCTAACTATGTATCTATGAAATACATTTATTGTATGTAACTAAAACATATGCGGTGATGCCATAATGTAGTACGCTATACTCCGGACAGGTTATAGACACCTGACCATCGTATCTATTATATGGTCAAAAGTAAGTGGACCTACCTACCTATCAAATGATTAAGTATAGGTGTTTTAGTGGAGCTTCAACCCCCAATGAACATGATTGGGATGAATAGTGAGCCAGGTCTTTTCATTCAACACCTGACCTCAAAAATAGAGGCAAATTCCACAGCCACCCTTTCCACAATCCTAGGGAAACATGCCCATTTAGATCTGATGGTCAGGAGTCTATAGAATATCAGTCATATACTTGGTTACATGTTGCTGTAGCTGTGTGATGTTGATGTGACATCTGACTTTTTTGGCCTCCTCTCTAATACAAACCTGGCTAAATATAGAACTTTCTGTTCAATACATGAACATGATCATTTGCTATACTTAGTGATGATCGTTAATGATTTATTAACAGGATTGAGCCACTAAACCCCCCTTCCCTTGTTTTTATGTGAGGATGGTAGGTGAGCTTTAAAGACCCCTAAAGCTATAAAATAATGAACAAACTCAGAAATGTCAATATTACAGATATCATGGCATATTCATTGTATTAATATACAAGTAGTAAGGAACAAGTGTAAGTCAGATTCAGTGTAAAGAGCTGAATCTGACTTGCAGTGCTGCTCCTTGGCAAAACTGTGCACATTTTTATTGCAAGTTGCAATACACAAACAAGGTAGGCAGTAAAATAGCCAGAAGGATGGATGCATTGTACTCCCCTCTTGCATAGGATTCTGCTTGAAGCTACATGCCCCAGCTGTAAGAGCAATCTTCCCATATATGGCTATGGACAATCTTCCCATATATGGCAACAATCAGACCATTTACATAATTCTGCATGTCCAATTCCAATTAGCTCGGCCTCAGTAAAAGGTCAAGTTGTATCCCTAAGACATTCCTGAACTTTTGTAGCTGAATGCAGCCTGCAATTTCCAGTGGTCGGCTATGTGAGAATATAAACAATCCTCTCTAAATAAAACATTTCATCCCAAATATCCTGAAGGCGGCTTAAATGACAATTTAAAGTATATGTGACATGTATTAGATTGAATTTTCTATGTGAAAAGGCCACCCCCCCCCCCCCCCCCCCACATTATTTGTTAGCTGTCTACTTTCAATTCTCACCTTCTTCCTGTCTGCATGCACTGACCCCTGTGTCCTGCTGCCCATTCTTGCTCTGGACGGATAGTGACAACAATCTGTAAACTCCTATTTCAGAAAGTGATTAGGGAACCCCAAAACTTTTTAGTAATACGAAGAGTGGGTGGAGCTTCTTAATTTTTTTTTTCTCACCTATTCACCCAACATCATTTTGGCGTCTCATAAGCAATAAATGGGGGGACCTGCAGTGACCTGTCTCTTGCAGGCAGCTCCAGCTCTGATATTGAAAGTACAAAGCTCAGAGTGCACCAAGAATACTCATGTTCCTTAATAATGGCTTTTACATGACTTGGCTATAAACTGTTTTGGTAAACAAACAAAAAAATCTTTCAGGTTTCTTCTATTTTCTGGGCTTCATTAGATTTTTCTTTACTTCCTGTCCTGTTGACAGCAGTTCATAAGACAGGAAGTGAGGAGAATGATCCAACAGCAACACAGACAGAAATAAAAATGCTTTGCTTAATCAGTGTGGGTGGAAACCTGGCTGGTTACAGATCACTTACTGTTTATTGAAAACCATTTTGTCTGAAACAACAGCTTGTAATGGAGCTCCGGATAGCAGGAACAAAAACGATGGGTTCTAATCCCTTCCAATAACTAGAATGTTGATTGACATACGTGTTGATTTTTACTTAAACCGACTCTTTCCCTGGGAATAAAAAGGAAGAATTGTCTGCATTTAGAAGAGATTTGTTTTCTTCCACACAGTCCGTCATCTAACCCATTACAATCTTCTAATTATTAAAAGTAACAATCTCACTGAAATGGCATCAGATTTTGGCACTAACACTAAAAAAGATGACAAATACCTAAACTCAATCAAAAGTAACATTTTTTTGTCCTGTGAATAGAAATTGGCTGGATCCAAGGCCAAGGTATGCACAATTGGTATGTGACAATAAATTTTGCCAATTAAACGTATGACGAAATGTGTGGGCCTTCATATTCACAGAGCTGCCCAGGTGAATGCTGATCATAGTTTTTAGATGAATGATAATATGCGATTGTGCAGTACTTGTATCCAGCAGGTCGCAGAAAATGTCATTCCTTCTCTGTGAGCTAATTTTTGCTCTATTACTGAGTGATGGCAGAAAGTTTCTACACAAAACGCCTCACACAAATTCTGTTTTTGTTGCAACACTTTCTTACCGCAGACTCCCCCTGTGATGAGCAGAAAGTATTTTTTTTGTGGGCAGCTTTACTGTTACTAGAGATAAGCCTGTGTCATAGTATTATCATACATCTGTTCTGATTGCAGGTGGAAACATTAATATGTGAAGTCAAGCAGAGAGTGTGGCCATTCCCTGCAGTCTGGGCTACTGTTCATTTAGAAAATTTGCAAGGCCAGCTTCCTGTAGCTCGTGGTCACAGGTCCTAATTTATTATATTACTGGACGAGAGTTATTAGATCAATGAAACTGACTGACACCACAGAGGCTGGAAGCTATAACAAGCTGCTTTGCAAATTGGCATAATGATGTCATGTGTAAACATAATGTATATACCTAGGCTGTAAGTTTATGTAAATTAATTTGTGTTTTACAGATAAAGCCTGCATTTCCAGCTCTTTATTTTTTCTTTGTCAGCTATGGATACCAATAGGCACGGCTGCATTACTGAGCAAAGTACCTAGACCTAAATACAGTGCCACAGAACTTGGTACAATCCACTCCATTCAGCTGTGTCATTGTCACCCTCTCCTACACTTCTGAAATGAACCATGTGCTGTAATGGCATTGCACCTGCAGTAAAATTGTGATGTTGACCATTACTGGGTGAGCGCATGCACACACACCAACCGGAAGTTCATGCAAAGAGTCCATAGGATGTGCATAGCCCAGAACTAGCTGCAATTGCTTATAATAAAATTCTATATTTAGGCTGAGAATGCTCCCCAAATCATTGTACTACCCAATATATACATACCAGACACAACTACGTGCTGAGGATAATCACATCCATAAAATGAGGCTCTTGCACTTAGTAGAGCACACTGGAACCCCAGACCTGTTCCTGGGTCATTGGTCCTCCTGAGCTGGTATACTGTTCTGGATTCTGTACCCATCAGTAAATACCCTCTGCTATGGGAATCACATGTCTGTGGTGGGCTGAGGAAAGAATGATATTGGGTTGCTGAAAAGTTTTGTTATCCTGTGTTGTGTAGTTTGGGGACAAACATTAGGTTTGTTCCCAATTGAAAGGGTTTCTCCAGTTTGTTATTGTTAAGTCGCCCATCTAGTGACAAAGTTTTATTTTGTTTGTTTCATTTTGCTACCTTCCTGTAAATATTGTGAATAGTGTAGATAGCCTGGACAGCACAAATAAACTGGTGTTGGCGAAACTAAGAGACTGTGTCTAGACTTGCTTTGCACTGTGCCTGTCCCAGGGGGCTAAAAACACCCTGCAACCTACCCCATGTTACAGTAAACACATTATTTATTTATATATAAGGCTTTAATTCTGCTACAGGTTACAATTTGGTGAAAATCTTTTTCTGTTCACCCCTGATTGTCGGCTCCTTAAAGACTACAGTTTGGCCTGTCCTGAATAATGTTGCATGCGTGTTCTTGATCAATGAGATTTACTTTTTATTAAGAAGCCATGAATTACAAGTCCTATTCACTTTTAATGTAAATGTAATTTAACTTCTAATTTAAGAGTTACTTAGGGGGCTTTCAAAGTATTATTTGCACCCACAAGTTCCTCTTTGATCTTTGGAACGTCCTATCTGCTAATTATTTCAAGATGTTAGAAACACACAGGAGGACTGGTTTGAACTTGAAGAATTGAGCAAACAAAAGGAATGAAAAAAATGATTGCTAACAACAGAGGGTTTATAGCCACCCACCTCATCACTCAGTGAGGTGAGGTCTTTACATTTGACAAACTTTAGGGAGTGTTGGTTAAAATGGAACTAGGACTTCCGGTTCCGGCGCCTCGCAAGCCAGCTGCATGTGAGACACGGCTCCTCTCACCTCAGGGATTTCAAGCTAATATACAGGCACACCAGCCCCCCTCCTGTGTGCAGCTGCTCTCCAGCCTAGCAGAGACTTGGATGGACCCTACTGGTTTTGCTTGTTTACTTGTCTCTGTATATTTGAAAAATTTAATAAAAACATTTTGAAAAAAAAAAAAATGGAACTAAAGTTTAAAAACAAAAACCTCTTTCAGCCAAGGCAGCTCTTTTTAGAAGGGACATGTTATGTCTCGTCAGTATTTATCCCCACTTCCTGTTCATGTCTTCCGACAACAGCAACATGAGCTAAGGGCTAGAACACCGGTTATCTTTTTAATTTTTTGTTCCTGTTGCAGATTTCTCCTCCCTTCCTTTCTGGTAAATGGTCATCAGCAGGACAGGAAGTGAGCAGAAATCTTCAAATAGCAGTAAAACAAGACATGGTTTCCATCCTTCCCTCTATCCATACAATGTGGAACAGTACAAGTGGGCCCCAAAAGCTTGAAGAGTTCTGGTAATTTACTTACTTACTTTACAGTTGCTGGAATTTAGTGTCAATTTAGTTGCTATATGTATCAAATACTAATTGATAGTTGTATGCTGTAATGTAGGCCCCTGCTATTGGGACCATTGTGAATGACCCCCCCCCTTCATCCTCCACCACCTAGAGCAAACATAACCTGTCACTGGATGGCACCACCACATATGACCATTATGCATTCTCTATGCCCAGCCTAAGGAAGAATCTTACCCTGCCACAGTGACTACTCAGAAGACTCTGAATGTTTCCAAACAGCAGGTTGGCGTTCAGCCACCACTACAACTTCACAGCAATTCCAGAAATACATTCACATTAAATTTAATCAAACCCAGGGTGACTGGTAAAGTGCTCAGACCTGCGCCTCAATCCTAAATTTCATTGTCAGTATTGCCTAGAAACGGATTAAGAAGCGTGCCATAGCATTTAAGGATTATGTAAAATGAGATGGGTGAGAAGAATACACAAACACTGTTCACAGAAATGCACTGCTGCAGGTCCCTGCACTCCGGTGGCTCTCACCTACTCCGATGTAGACGGGATTGTCCCATTAGAGTGCCAGTCCCTGGAGTCATTAACTCATTTCTGTTTCCTATCCGATAGGCTCCGTCCTCATGGCCCATTTCTGGGGTCACAGGGTGTAGGTGGACACACGTGGGTCATCTGCAGGACATGGATAAGAACACAGCGGAGGCAAACACTTATTTCCTGCATGGCTTCAGATTTATCTCCATTCTGTGCCACATTTGTTAAAGGGCGACCTGACGAACTGCCATTATTTTTTTTACTTAACTTATACTGCTATTGGTAGAATCTGTTCCTGGTTTAATTTGACATTCTAAAAGTGGAGAACAGTTTTCACCATTTATAAAGAGAGACCCCCAAAGCTCGCAGCTGCTTTTATTGGTATTTATTAGTGAAGCCCAGGAAGAGATCTTCAACCCAATAGTCCGGTACCCCCAGTTAATAATAATCATATTCATGTGCAGCCATGATGGTCATTGACTGGGTATTTTGTTGCCAACCATCATTGCTGCACAGCTCAGTCTGAGAAAAGTTTCTAAAATTTGGAAACCTTAAAACTGCTACTTCTCTCTCTCATTGACCCAACAGATACATAGAGGAGCCAAACCTCTGCTAGGAGTTCCCATTGCTGTTCACCATCACAAATCCTATTGAAGGATTGATAACATTTACCTTAATTCCCCAAAATATCATGAACTGATTGCACTCTCCTCATATTGAGAAATCAGACCAGAATATGGCAATATCACTTTCATCACCCAAAAACTTTACAAAAACATTCTCTCCAAAAAACTAATTCCTAAAACCTAGACGTGGTCGATGTCACTTGCAATAATATAACTAATTACTAGAATTCTCCCTTCCAAAACTCCCTGTCAGATGTTCTGCAAGGTTCACCTATATATTGCAGGTAGAATCGTAAACCCCTAACAGCCAGGCCTAGGGCAAATCTATCCAGAAAACAATTTTTAGAAAAATGTTAACATTTGTAATGCAGAATGTTTGTGGCGCCTTAACTACAAAGAGCACATTATTCCAAAATGTCAGTTTTCTTTCTTCTTGGTTTTGTATCACTTTAAATTGTCAGCTTGGCATTCCTTGTGTCGTCCCTCTACAGACAAGTGACTTTCATTTCAAACAAGTGCTGAAATTGTTATGCCGTGTGTACTTCTACATGTGATTTTCTTATTCCCCCCATGTTTCCTGCCTTCCACAATGCACATAAAGGGCTCAGAAGACACTGTACTGTGTGAAAACAATGCCATCCCTTGGGGCAGACGCACAGATGAGGTCTATGGGCACCTCACTTTTTACTAATAATGTTATGTCAGGTGACCACCAGTCCTCATCTTGTCCCAGCATTTGTCCAGGTATGTATTTCCATCTTCTAGACTAAAGGTAACTAAAGGACACCATGTGTCTGCACACCTTGAAAGAATACAATGCATTATTGTGTGGCCATTCTTATGATTGGGTAACTGCATGCAGCCAGGGTTAATGCACACAGATGGCTGTAGAGTAATGCAACACATGCCATTTGTGAAGACACTTTAAAATGATGGAGGGGGAGAGAGAGACACATTGTGAAAAACCTGGGACACACTAGGGCTAGGCAAATGGTGGGCATGCCCAGAGAAGAACGATATGGGCGGCTTCTTAGCCAATTCCAATATATATATATATATATATATATAGCATATCATTTTTTTTTCAACATGGATTCTTCATATTAATATGGAGTTGACCTGTCTGTGGCTTTACCATCCTCTACTCATATGGGAAGACTTCTCACAGGATTTTGGTCGCTGTAGGAATTTATTCCCGTTGGCGAGGTCAGGGTATAGCTAGTTACACGGCTGTGTGTCTAACTAAAGTTCAGATAACAGAAACAGCAATGACCCAATTCCTATTAAACCTGGAAAACCCTTATCAGACTTACTGTATGATGAACTGCTCTGGTGTGGAAAGGAAAATGTCATGTGGAATGACATCTGTCTATAATGTACTGTATGTTGTATCATTTTCAGATCTCCTGCTCATACAGTAGTTATAGTAAGTAATAAAGCAACATTTCATATAAAGTGAATTTATTCCCACATCAAACACATTTAAGTAATTACAACATCTTAAAAGCAGGGTAAGCACTTTAAAACAATTGTTACTTTCCCTTTATCCTTTTTTTGTTACTTTCCATCTATAAGCATTTTGGAGAAAATAATTTACAAAGGTCACAACAACAGCAACAAGAATTGAAACTGCCAGCCTTTTAATGCAAACAGCTAGAATGTGTTTCTAAGCTTTTGGAAACCGACTGAACCCTGGCTTTGTTATGATCTGGAGGAATGAATAACCTTTACACCTAAGCAGCTAGAACGAGCAGAGATGGTTTGTGTTAAAGCGTAATAACTGTTAAAAAATATGTAAAAGTTTATTTCTATAGTCTGGGCACAGGTGTCATTTATATGCCTACAAACTGCTTGTACTGAACTTACTACATTCAGCTGCAGGAGCAAGGAGATGCCCCACATAGACAAAATCACTTTAAATGCTATAAATATTTACTGATTGCATTTATTTAACCCTATCACTTTATAAATATTAGGGGAGGCTGGATCAGGTCTGACTATCACCCCTCCCCATGCAGTAGCAACAATCATTTACAATATAGGATAAGGTTTCTAGACATCCAACCATGCTACCTATATAAAGTTTGGTGTTGTTAAAGCCAACATCCCTGAACCATCCATTGTATTACAGAAGGTTCTGTATTTCTTCATATTGGATTCCACACAGCAGGATATGCCATGTACCTCTCCATAAATTTGGTATTCCCAATAGATTCATACGTTTGTATTTCCCCCTCCAGATTCCACCTGCTTTGCTGACACCTCTCGCTGTACTCTGTTACCACCAGTTTGTCACGTGGAATAAGGACATTGTATCTATCACAAAACCTCATCCAGAACTTTTCCATGTAAAACCTGCACAACCTGGAGGATTTAGATTTTCATGACAATCACATGGAAACCATGGAAGCTGAAGCACTGAATGTATTGCCAGGACTTCTATCTCTTAACCTTGCCTCAAACACACTGCACAGGCATTCTGCATCTCACAAAGGAGTTTTAAAGGCTTGTGGAGCCTAAAGACTTGCGGAAAACTTCATACAATGCATTTCAAGCTTTGATCTACCGCAGTTGTACTTTCTGAATCTGAATTCCAATATCCCATCATTGTGGTCTTTCTCCCTAATGATACCCAAGAACACTATCAGCTCATCATCCTTAACCTCAATCATCTTGTGTATTTTCCAGTTCTGAAAAAATTCCAGATGGTGCAGCACATTAACCTCACACACACACACACCTTGACTTGTCAAGCGCCGTTGAAAATTCTTCTTCATGGTTATGGAATGTGACAAATGATTTATCACTTAGTCATTTATTTCTTGACTTTAAGATTTTGAAGGTAGTTTCCTGAGACTGCTCAAAGGTCTCGGTTACCATAAAAAGCTTGAACAGAAGTCTGCAATTATTAAATGTTATGGATCTGCAAGCCAATTATAATAATTTCATCGAACACTGTATATTTAATTTCCTGCCTGAAATTAAACATATTAATCTTAAAAGCAACAACAATAGATTTTGCTCCAACCATTCCACTGGAAAGAAGGAATCTGCAATAAATCAGCATGACTGCAGTACTTTTTTTGTTTTTCATTAAAGAACATCATAACACAGCTTCCACCCTGGGTATTTTACCAGATGCCCCCCCTGGTATCATATTATCCAAGGTTGGACATACAGGACCAGGTCCTGTAGGAGCTACGCCAAGCACTGGAGGTACTTTCAATAAACAGCAATGGGATGAATGACACTCAGATAAATCTTCCATGTCTACATTCATTGAAGTCTTTGGATTTATCCTATAATCATCTCACCAGGGTCCCCATTAGTGTGAAATGTTCCTCAATACAGAACGTAGGTCTTAAAAGTCTCTCTGACACTGGGTGAAATTACAACATCCACATGCTTGATTGCTCAGTGACATACCTGGACCTCTTACTGGCTGCTAAAATACACATTTTGGATCTTGAGAAAGCCCATTGTGTCTATGCAGCAAGTAATAGAAGTGTCCCTGTCAATGTCACCCATCACCTTCATCACTGCCTCCACCTGACAGATGATAGGTAATAGAAAATTGTGATCTTAATTCTTTCCGGATCCTTCTAGGACAGGGGTCCTCAAACTTTTTAAACAGGGGGCCGGTTCACGGTCCCTCAGACTGTCGGGGGGCCGTACTATAGTTTGAAAAAAAAACAGGAGAAGATTCTTATGCACACTGCACAAAACGTATTTATTGTAGCCTGATGGCTTCAGCCCGACAGCTCCAGCGTTACCCCGGCAACAGTGGTGTCACGTGACCGGGTTCCCTGGAGTGCAGATGGCAGGCAGCCAGAACTCAGGCAGGAGAAGCAGCCTCAGCAGCCGGGCCGGATGGAGAACTTCAGCAGGCCGGATTCGTCCCGCGGGCCGTAGTTTGAGGACCCCTGTTCTAGGATATCAGAAGCAGCAAAGTGCCCCCCCCAAAACCCTGCTCCAACAAAAAGCTTATACGCCGATGGGAAGCAAACCTGTTTTACAGTCAGCAGAAATGGAAAGTCACATGCCGTCTGTATGCTTAATAATGCATCAGTGTCACACTTTCAGCTATATATAACCTCTCACACAGATCACAGCACGCCTCCTGACAATGCCCCAATCTCCCTAGAAGGAAAGTAAACAGGTCTACCTAATAGGTTTCAGATAGAGACAACAAGTGCCTGTCGCAAAACACATTACACAAGCATAATTCACTGAGGTCACCAACAAAACAAATACCATGCATTAATAACCTTGCTCTTGCATTCTTTAAAATGTGCATAAAAGCCAATCAAACATGCACATGCATTTTAAATGTGCCCACACACCCCCCCTCCCCACACACACAAACAGATATCATTTGTTGACTCACCAACAACCTGTACCTCTGTACCTCCTGATTCGTTGGTGCACAACCAGTGCTGGCATCCTTGAGAATGTTGGTGCAAGGTATGCCCAGCATCCCAGCATTGGTAATAAAACCTGTTGAACTTTAATAAATAGAAATCAAGTACATGACACTTCCAGTACACAAGGGACATGGTTTATTTTGGGCTAAATGTCATTTTTCTGACAACTCGTTTCATCACGTTCACCTTCTTTTTTTAAAAAAAATAAAAATAAATGACTATTTTGTTCCACACCAACTATCTCCTACCGCTACTTCGACGCAAAATTCTAAACCAGAACTAATCATAACCATTTTATCCCACAGGCTGCACACAAGACGAAGTACAAATCCAAAGAGAAGTAAATAGATAAAAGTGAAGAGAATTAGTAGGTGTAGAAAGTTGGGGTCAGATGGTTACTATAACCTTCACCTGCCGCTTGAGACAATCCATGACATTTAAACAATCCAAAATCATTGCACAGCAATATTTACTTTGCAATACCCAATCCAGCACAAAATGTTTCATTCACATTTTCCAGTGCACCAAAATTAAAAAAAAATATATGGTAAAACAAGTAAATAATCCAAAATCTAAGCCCTTGAATCAAAAATCTAGCAAATTGTTACTTTGCAGAAGTAACTTCCCCCCTATTCCTCTCAGTAAAAGACAAACCGTAATATACTTTCCCCTTCAGTCCTATTCCAGAGATTTTTTCCATTGTCGTCTAGTGTTTCTATTGTTGTCCAGTGCTGCACAAAACCAGCCTTGTCCTATTGACATCATTTTATTCCTATGACTGGTCCATACTCCTCTGGATGATTTTGGGCTGCGATGAGTAGGGACCTGCCATAGGATCAAATGGGCTGTATATTGTTTGTGAGATGGGTAAGACATGGCTGGCTCTATTTAAAATGAAATATTGTGCAGGGGTTAGTGGTGTTGCAAGTTAGTAATCCAAGAAAACAGAAAAGTATAATGCTATACGGCTTCCACAAGGAGGACCTTATAACTTCCTGACTTTTACAGTTGACCCTCCCAATGTGATCCTTCTAGATCCGTTGCATACACACTGGATCCAGCTGGTCGCCTTCCTCATTCCATGTCCAGAATCTCACAAGATTTCTGCATTATTGTCCCACAGCTTTCTGCTATTTGTGATGGGGATATCCTAGGAGGTTGCAGGCCCGGAGATCAAGGAAGCTGCAGGAGAATCCCTTACATATGAGGTATTTACTAAATGAAGAAAAATGTGATTGGAAGAGGGGGGAGAAGAAAATGTTCAAATACAGGTTGTAGACATTTCAGTATAACAGTCATTACTTGACTGTCCTTAGGTATTAGCATAATTATATGACTTTATTGATAAGATTGAAGATTGTGGGGTTCTGTAAGATACAAAGATTGGAATGTTCTCACACACCACACACTTGTTATAGTAAGGTCACAGTACAGATAGCATCTGTTAGCAGCATCTATATTGGATACTTGGTAAACAAGTTGTGGACAAGAAAAACTAGACCTCTCTTTCATGTTCTTATAAGATCAGACCCTACATATGTAATTCTTGTATTACACTATTCAAACAGCAAGATCACCTGGAGGTGTGAGCCCTTTGTGGACAAAAGCACAGAAAAACTGTAGGAAAGTCTCATCAAAGAGAGTTGCACTATTTATGGTGATAACACATGACAATGGTATACAGCACAGCGGGTCTGAAAAGTCCTATAAAGGAGGTGTAGGATAAGCATAGGAGGCCCCATGGGAGGGAGAGGAGAGGTGTGACCCATGGAGAGGACACACAGAGATGCTGGCCAAAGGAGGGTAATGATTGTACATGGGCCATGTCTGCAATATTGTTATTATTTGTTATGTGCAATGTATTTGTATTATTGTTAAGTAACTCTTTTCTGCAGCTTGACCCAATATGTACACAATGTAATCTTTTTATACTTAATTGTTGTGTGTTTACTCTTGTTGATGGCCGCCTTAGAACTTATAATATGAATGTTAAATCAATATTAAAATGTCCTCCTATATTGGATATTATCATCAATAATAATCATAATTTCTTACAAGGTGAAAGGCCCTCCTTATTACCAGAAATCTGGACACCCCCCCCCCCCCCCAGTCACATGGACCGCAATCACATTCTTTACAAAAGAAAGCAGAAGTCCGAAAATAACATGACCTCCTCTTATCCTGAAACAAAAGAAAGGAACTGAGGGTTTGTGATTTAGATTATTACTTCTGAGAGTACACTACATTTTTTTCAGTAATGGACTAAAAAGTTAACATGCAGAATAAATGTAAGGATTTCCTTAATATTAATAACTAATAAATACTAACCTATGTGACCTGCAACGCGTTATCGTCATTTTTAAAAGCCATTTTCAATCTGCAGCTTTTACTAAGACAATCCGTGGTGGTCCTGCTTTGAAGATCTTTGTACAGGCACTTCCTGATATAGGGTGATAATGTTCTGTGCCTGCCTCTCAGTTGTGCTTCTGTGTTGTCACCCTGCCACATGGGGTTTCAACAGAAACTACAGGTAAACACTAACACACATTATACAGACATGGTCCACTGTTGTCACCATTAGTAAACCAGCCCCAGGAAACACAATTATCACTAGATTGCATGTAGACAATAAGTGCCTGCAGGGATCTGCAGATGCAACACACAGTTAAAAAAGAATCTGAGTATGTAATATAATAAGCATATTCTGTATACCTCAAGTGAGAGCATCTCAGGCTCTGCTCCCACCGTTAGTGTGACCAGATTTGAAATCAGATTTGATGTTATCACTGCTGTACTGCTTACTGTTCTCCTTGCTGGAGAGGAAGCTGTACCTGGGGCCCTGCATTGCAAGATCTCCCTGCTTTTGCCTCATCTGTGATTTGAGCTCCCCTATCATTACCACAGCAGTCATCAGGGAGGCAGCTCTGACATAAGGAAGCAAAGCCCCACATCTACTAAGGTGGCCCTCTTCACACAAGACAAGACATAATCGGAAAAAGATTAGTGACAAGTCCCTTGCCCTCTGCCTAACTTCTGCACATAGCTTCCACATCACAGGTCCTCTTGAACAGAATCTGTGAATCTTCCACTGAGTTGCAAACAATCAATCAACCTAGAACCAGATAACTTCTGGCCAAGATAGCTTACCAACAAAGAGGAAGGTGAACCTTTAGCACCCATTAAAAAGATTTACTGCGTGTAGCAGCAGTTCCGAAACAGACGTAAAGGAAAGGCAGCAGCAGCAGCAAAAGACTGGGGATGGAAGGGGCCGCCAATCTGCCTCATGTGAGTGCCAAAGAAGAGACAGAGGAGTGGGCACAAGCAGGGGAACAGTCAGAGACGATGCGACCGTGGGGGAGATGGAGCTGGAGCAGACGCAGGGCACCCAGCAGACGCAGAGGCAGGCAAAGAGAAAGAGCAGCAGAGTGATTGCACGCACCTCTCCAGTGTGGTCCTTTTTTTATGCTGAAAGACGATGACGGGTGCGTAGCAATCTGCATCCTGTGCTACAGGCACATCCGCAGAGGACAGGCCGGATCACATTTGGGTACAACATCCCTCCAACATGCGCATAAACCACAAACCAAAGTGGGAGCAGTACTTGCGTTCTCTTGAAGGAGGTGCAACCACGTCATCCTCTCTTCTTCCACCTACATTGACTCCTTCGCCACCTCCAACTGTCATTGCTACTACGTCTAAGGGGGTTGGTGCCAGCCAGACTTCTAGCAGCGATGAAGTATCAGCTTCTGCCCGCAGATTTCATGGCGTCAGGCAACGTTTGTCGCCGCAAGATGGGTACTTCAGCTTCCGTAGCTCCCAGTCCCTTCAGCCCACTCTACGGTAGTTCTGCACAAGGCATCAGGCTATGGACCCAACCAACAAACAAACTAAATTCACGTCTAGCCAAACTATTGGCCTTGTAGCTACTGCCGAACAGCATTGTGGACTCTGCTCCCTTCCGCGACCTGATGGCCTGTGCCGAGCGGCAGTGGAATATACCAAGCAGGCATTACTTCTCCCGCACAGCTGTTCCCAGTTTACATGCACATGTAATGGAAAACCTCTCCTGGGCATTGCTATTCTCGGTGTCTAGCCAAATCCACGTCACCATGGACAGTTGGACAACCAGGCACAGAGTGGGGCGCTACCTGTCCTTCACCACTCACTGAGTGGCCTTGCATAGCTCAGTGGGCGGTAGTCTACAAGAGGCATTACAGTACCTGGTTCCCCCACTGAGAGGTGTGGTGGGAAAGCATGGGCCACCCCAGTCCTCTCCCTCCTCCTCCTCCTGCATTCCTTCTACCGTCAACCCCTCTCTTATCGACACTCCTCCTGAAAGGCTAGCAGCGGAGGGCACTGTGGTTAAGTGGGCACGCCACTACGGCTCTCTCAAGCACACGCGTTGCCAGGCAGTGCTGAAACTGGTGTCCTTGGGGGAGAAAAGTCACACCGCCAGAGAACTCTTTGAGGCTTGGCTGACGCCCTCCCGGGCTCAGAACTGGCAACATAGTGTGCGACAACGGGGCCAACCTTGTGGCCGCACTGCGCATGGGCAGCATAACACATGTGCCCTGCTTTGTGCACGTACTAAAACTGGTGGTGCAGAAGTTCCTCCGCACGTACCCAGGACTGCAGGATTTACTGAAACAGGCTCGCTCCATCTGCAGCCATGTACGCGGATCCCCTACTGCCGCTGCAGCGCTTAGACTCATTTGTAACACTGTGACTAGATGGAACTCCACCCTGCACATGCTCCAGCGTCTGTGTGAGCAAAAGCTAGCCATCCGCTATTACTTGGTCAGCCTAGTGCATGGAGGCAGCGGGGCCCTTGATACAGCCACACAACTGAGCTATTTTACCAGTGACCAGTGGCTGCAGATGGAGATGCTGTGCAAGGTAATGGCCCCCTTTGAGCAGGCCACAAACGTTGTAGGTCGGGAGCGGTCAGGCTGGAACGATGTTATACCCATCATCTTTCTGCTTGATAATACCCTGTGTGGCCTGATGAAAAGTGGCGATGGTAGAGGAGGGAATGAAATGGGGGAGGAGGATGAGGGTGACATTACACTCCATAGCGCACAGCCATCATCAGGAGGAGCAAGAAGGGACACTGGCCAGCATCAGGATTTTCAAGAGTAGGATGATTATGATGATGAGGGAGACCATGTTGGGTCTGCTGGACAGGACCCGTCCAACCCACATTTGTGCTGTCACGCCCCAGGCATTGTGCGGGTGATGGAACAACAGGAACTGCTGCAGCTTGAAGAGGAGGAGGTGAGTGATGAGGAGGAAGATGTTTTGGCGCCTACTGAGAGACAGGAGATGGATGAGCCCAGAGAACCCCTCTTTCATATGTGTGTCCACATGTTGCGATGCCTACGGAGGGACCCCTGCATTTGCAGCATCAAAAACCGGGATGATTACTGGCTGGCCACCCTTCTGGATCACCGCTACAAAGACAAAATGTCACAGTTTCTACCCAACCTGGCACCAGAGAAAGAAAGCTGACCCGTCTGACACTGCCTCCACCGTATCCCCCTGTAGCGGCGGCAGCAGCAGTAGTGGCAGCAGGTCGCACACATCCAAAAGTCTAGGCCAAAGCAGGGAAGATTTTCTGGATGCCTGGCAAAACCTGATGCGGCCACCTCAATCAAGTGAAGTGCAGGGGCATAACCATCGAGAACACATGAAGCACAATGGTGATTACGTTGGCTCTTTTCTGGCTGGTGGTGGTGGTAGTGACGACAGCAGTTTATGAGAAGGATGCCTGTCCTGACAGTAGTGACACCATTAATTTTTGGGTCAACAGGCTTGAAATCTGCCCGCAGTTGGCACAGTATGCCATCAAGCTTCTTTTATGCCCGGCATCCAGTGTTCTGTCCGAAAGAACCTTCAGTGCCGCTGGTGGAGTGGTCACGGACAACCGATCACAACTGTCGCTGGAAAATGTCAATCGCCTCACTTTTTTGAAAATGAACAACAGTTAGGTTACTAACAACTATCATATCCCCACTGCAGATGTCATTGATTGACTGACTCAAAGACTGGCCAACCAAGATGCCTCTGTGAACCCACACTGCTCCTGTGCTGAGTCTGTGGCTGCCTATCACCAACACCCTATCAGCTGAGCCTGCCCCGGTTGAATTTTTCCGCTAGTTATCGCAATGTCCAGGGGTGGCATTCATCGCCATTGTCATGCTTGCCATTGTGCCAGCTAGCAATATACTTTACATTTCTGCTGCTTCCGGGAGGCTGACAAACTGCAGATGAAAACCCCCAGTACTGCCACACTAATAGGTACCATTGCCTTTGCCTAATTTTTCAGCTAAGTATTGTAAGATTGAGGGTTGGCATTCATGTCATCCACTTCATGATGCAAACAAGCAATATCGCCCACCTTCCTACCGCTTCTGGCACCACAGACCACAGCAACAGTGCTGGCGCACAAAACATCTTGGTCTGGCCCTTCTACGTTTAATCACACATTTCAGATATTTGTATTACACACATCTGGGTGGATGCCAGTTACCAATGCAGTCCCCGCTCAGTCTCGGGGCCCACCGCCTCCTGCTGCTGCCGCCTGTCAGTACTCCATTCACTAAAACTGTACACTTCTGGTTGGCATTGATGATGCACTACACTAAGCTGTAAATGTCAGTTACCAATGCTGTCCCCGATCCTTCTCAGGGCCCACCGCCTCCTCCTCCCGCTGTTGCTGCTGCCGCGTGTCGCTAAAGTTGTACACTTCTGGGTGGCATTGATGATGCACTACACCCAGCTCTAGATGCCAGTTACCAATGCGGTCCCCGCTCCGTCTCAGGGCCCACCGCCTCCTCCTCCTGCTGTTGCTGCTGCCGCCTGTCAGTACTCTATTCACTAAAATTGTACTCTTCTGAGTGGCATTGACGATGCACCACACCCAGCTCTAGATGCCAGTTACCAATGCGGTCCATGCTCTATCTAAGGGCCCACCGCCTCCTCCTGCCGCTGCTGCCTTCTGTCAGTACTCCTTTCACTACAATTGTACACTTCTGGGTGGGATTAAAGATTCACTTCACCCAGCTCTAGATGCCAGTTACCAATGCGGTCCACGCTCTGTCCCAGGGCCCACCGCCTCCTCGCCTGCTGTTGTTGCTGCCGCCTGTCAGTTCTCCATTCACAAAAATTGTATTACACACTTCTGGGTGGCATTGACTATGCACTACACCTAGCTCTCCATGACACTTACCAATGCAGTCTGCCTGGCGATAGCTGACCAGAGGCCACAGAGTGCTACTGCTCTCGCTGACCCACGCTCTGTCTCTGGTCCTTCAGCCTTTTGCCTAATGTCACTGCGCTACTTGTCCACAGCTTTATGGGTGGCATTCCTAACACATGTCATCTAGGTAGGTGATGCCAACTAGCAATTGTTATTATAAATAAACAGGATTTATTTAGCGTAAACAAATTATGCAGCTATTTAAATTAAATAGGGGTGCGTACATTAAATAGCAATGCATTCTTCTGCTGTTTTCACAGCAGAGACTGTTGCTAGTGGGTTGAGTTCACCCTTTCTCAATGTCTTAATTAGTGTTGTTGTTTGAATTCGGGTCATCCTAATGTTCGACCCGAATATGGTCGTTCAAATTCGGGTCGACCCGACCCGAATTTTGTTGGATTCGACACCCCGAATTCGACTCTCCCACAATGCCTAGGGACCTCCCCCATGATGCCCAGGGCCCTCCAATACCAGCAGGGATGCTCCCCTCCATGTTTGTTGTGGCAGG